>NW_026555335.1:19419645-19652611 GCF_029017545.1 Prosopis cineraria
GAAATACCCATACTTGATGCTTATTTTTCCTAATACTGACAGTTTTTAACCGTCAAGTAAGGGTGCGACATATATTAAAGAAATAATACTTGACGGTTAAAAACCGTCAAGTATTAATCTTATACTTGACGGTTATTTGAAAACAACCGTCAAGTATATGAAGTAAATATGCACTTCCCAGAATAAAATACTTGACGCTTGTTTTCTTATAACCGTCAAGTATTTACAAATACTTGACGCTTGTTTTTGAACAAGCGTCAAT
Source organism: Prosopis cineraria (assembly GCF_029017545.1). Taxonomy (NCBI): domain Eukaryota; kingdom Viridiplantae; phylum Streptophyta; class Magnoliopsida; order Fabales; family Fabaceae; genus Prosopis; species Prosopis cineraria. The sequence continues at coordinate 19,419,908 of NW_026555335.1, forward strand.
TATATTGATACTTGACGGTTTATTTTGAAATAACCGTCAAGTATTAATGACATAATTTTTTTTATATGGTAGCTGCTTTTAAAAGCCACCCCCTGCATAAAATACAGATAAGATAAAAACAGCCAGCCAGCAACGAAAATAATGCAATATAATGAATGTTTGTAATAGTATCTCCTATCTAATTAACATAAAAATTCCTATACATTTAACCTTAAAATCTAAACTTATTTGCAAACTAATGTTTCAAAATTAAGTGGCCTATCCCATAAAAATTGGCCCAAAAATGTGTATATAAATGTAACTAACTATTGTACCAGGCCTAACTACTGTTGCTACCCACATATTGAAAACACATTGGGCCACCTCTTCAAGGACCTCTTCTACATGTGCAGTCGTATAACGAACGCAATAGACGTCCTCGAAGTACTGTAAGCAAATAGTTACAACAATTTCAAGTTAATAGGTAGCTAATTAAAATTGTTTAAAATTTATAATTGAAGTGTAATTAAATTTTATATATATACCTTGTTAGATAATGTGGTAGGGGCATGAGTGATAATGTCCTTCATGAACTTCATCAAGCAATAACCACAGTCATTGCTCTGATCTGGCTGGAATGGACACTATAAAAAACACATATCAATGAAATTGCAAAATATAATGAGACAATTTCTTGATTAAAAACTTGACCAATTAAATGAATACCTTAACAGTGACCCATTTCTCTGAAGATTCGAATGCCCTCATCTTAGGGGACACAGTCATGTCGGTCGCAGTGCGATACAACACCACAGCTCTAAGAAGGAATTATGGAATGAATGTGAGAAATATATATGAATGAAAACTAAAATTAAAAAGAAATAACAAGTAAAAAAATCTAACTTACTCATTAAAAAGTACCACCATATCTTCCCTGTTGCTTGGCTCTCCATTAAGGGGATCGAGATACCATATTTTTGGAGCAACGGGATTAACCACAATAAGCATCCAGTGTCCCCTAACAAGAAACAGCACATGTTACCAAACAAATAAATATAAAAAAATATTTACTCGTAACAAATATTAACAACTCACCCTTGGCAGTAAGGAGCGAGAAATAAAGTATCCTTCGCTGCTCCCCTTTCTCGAAATTGATCCGAAAGCATTCTTGCTTGATTTTCAAGGGCTTCCTTTGTAATATTATTGTGGGGAGAGACATCATGAGGATTAACCAGCTTGATCTTTGACTCGAGGCCACCAGGAACCACGAATGAGGTATAAAGGTGACTTGGGTGAAAAAATATACAAGTTAATATGCTTGCATACTCACACACATAAATAATTCAAGAAATTAACTAATAAATGTTGAAGAATTACCTCATGTAGAAAGTCATCAAACTAGTGCTCGCCATATCGTGCTTGAGGATTTCATTCAAAATTTCATCCCGAACGACTTCAAATGATGCTCTACCAAATAGCCCATCGTCAAAATTAATGATATCCCCTATCGGCTCTTGACGAATCATCCTCGTAGCCGAAGCATAGGTCTCAAGAGAGTCACGAATTTGTTTTCTACAACAGGCATAGGCACTGCATGTTGCGAACCGTGACTGACTCTTTAGTATGGCCCGACACCTTATCCTTCAATTTGCTTTTCCCCCTTGGCTATACAATGAAAAAGTTAGACATATATATATATATATATATAAAGATTTTAAATAATTATATAAATCATATATACCTTTTTCTTTGGTGGCAAGGGGTCCTTTGGCGGCTTTGGGTCCTTTGTCGGCTTTGGTGTACCAACCATAACAAGGTGGCTGGGCCATGCAACGAAGCTCCCCAACGCATCTCCTACCGTCTGCATCTCATCGGTAGGATAAGGTAATGGATACTTGGGGTCGATTGCAACAAGCAAGGAAACCCTAATGCAATCGGGCGGGAGGGGAAGGTTATGGATTGTGTCCCCGGCAATGTTATACACGCGTCCCGTTGCAACTACTTTGCGTGACGGATCGTCTGCTAAACAGTTGCAGTCATTCTCGCCCTAAATAAATGAAGAATGTTAGTTGTTTAGATAAAAAATTAGTTGAGCAAATTTAAAAGAGAAAATGCATTACCTCGGGTATTTTGTCTGAAGGGACTGTGCAGCTATCTTTTCCGCTGGGGCTAACGTCACCCAAAAGCCTCCCAGGGATCTGGCCCTTCAATAGCATGTCAATTAACTTCGCTTGGGCTTCTAGCTGTTGCTTCATAACAGCTTGCTCTTCTCTCAACTCTTGGACCTCGGATGAAGAAGCCGATGTTCGCTTCTTAATCTTGCCAAAGTATTGCTTCTTTGTGACACCGAAGCCAACACCCCTAACACGACCAGGGTGGTCAGGGGTCCCCAACGCTCTAGCTAAGATATCCTCATGCTCAGGAAGCTTGCCCTGTGATACTTCTTGAGAGAGGGAATCCTGTGAAAAGTAGAGCTAATTAGTATGCCTTTTAATAATCATTTATTAATTGATAGATAAGAATAACACTTACAATTTTTTCAGCAACCTCTTTCACACGAGGGTTGTCAATCACTCCATCTTTATTTGTTCGTGCCAATGCCCAGAGTCTTTGGCGGGATATAGTAACATCCGATCCCTCGCCTCAACTTCTTTCTGCTCCACGCCTGCATACCCTAACCTCCCTGCTCTGTAAGGGTATTCATTCTTGGCCACTCTCTTCTTATTTTGGGCGCTCAGTTCCTTTAATCAATAACAAAAATATCCTGTTAGTACACATAGATATATTCAATAAAAGGCACTAAAATTTAAATTTTAGAAACATAAATACCTTAAATTCCTTCTCGCGCCGAGAGACAACAAAAGCATCCCAATCTTCTTGCTTTACTAGGGGAGGAACTTGGGCTACAAATTCAGCATCAGGGTCTTTCAAATATTTTTGTGTAATAAAATGTCTGAAAGACCGTAATGCCCTCCCAGCCTTTTGAAGGACAAAATCCTTCTTGCTCTCGTCTATTTCAAATCCTGACTGTAAAATAAAATAAATATGTTAGGTGCATCAATTTATAATATTATAATAGAATATAACTTAGTCAAATGCAACTTACAGATACAGTCTCCCAAACAATGTCCTTCGTGGCTTGATCAACTTTGCGCCAAGATTTCTGCGTGATAGGTACAGTTGTCTTTGCCACAACCCCAATATAACTTATAAACTTTGCAGATTTGATGGCTTGGCCTTTCTTGTTCCACTGCACTGATATTTTTTTCCCTGCTGCTCTTGTTTTTGTGACTTCTTCCATTATTGTTAGGCCTCGCTGGATATTGTAATATTCCTGTTCCAATTTTTTTTGTGACAACGGAGCATCAGTAGAAGTTGTAGCGGGATCTGATGGAGGGATTTCAGTGGACTCAGAATCTGAAGCCATTTACCTGTAACACAATAAAATTCCAAAATTAATCAACCATGATTAATTCAAAAAATTAATCAACCATGATTAATTCAAATATAATCGACTATATTAATTCAAACATGAAACAAAAATGGCATAATTAATTCAAAGGTTACATGTTCAAGTTGCTCTTTTTGTTTCCTTGACTTGGGTTTTTTACTTCCCCCTCCTTGAAATATTTTCTTCTTATGCTGAAATAATTTACCCCTCTTTGAAATCCAAATGCCTTCATTGTGATCATTTCTCATGTATAGAGCTTCATCAACAGTGTCGTTACTTTGATTTGATGTCCCTTCGAATGGGTCATCTTCAATTGCTACATTTTCATTTATTTTTTCATGTAACATAAGAATAGACCACCCCTTATTAGCAGGGTCAGGGACATAAAACACTTGTTTGGCTTGTTGCGCTAAAATAAAAGGCTCATCCTTATACCCTTCCTTGTTTAAATTGACTTGTACAAAGCCAAATTGGTAATCAAATTTCAAGCCATTTTTTCGATCAATCCACTTGCACCCAAAGACTGGAACTCGAAAGGATATGTAATCTAAATCCCATATATGCTCAATTACACCAAAGTATGACATGTTTGCATAGATAGGATTTTTATCCTTAGTGCTGGAAATATGCATGGAATGAGCTACAAGAGTTACACCACTATTTTGCATTGTGCTCCTATCATCTTGCTCCCTTGTATAAAATGTGTATCCGTTGACAAGGTAAGCAGTGTAAGAAATGGCCTGTCTGCTTGGACCGTTAGCTAACCATCTCAATTTGTTAGAAACTGAATTGGAATCAACATTTAACTTTTGAAGAATGTGCTCCTTAAACCATCTTGTAAAAGTTTTGTTGTGTTCCCTAGCATACCAAATTTCTGATTTATTGAGATTGTCCCTCCTAAGTTCAGCCATATGCTTGTCTACATACTCTTCAACCTCTTCAGTGTTGTGCAACACATATAAGTGGGCTTGCTCCCACTGTACACTTGACATAGTAATGACTTTGTTTCCCATGATCCCTTCTCCACTTATTCTACCCATATGTCGAGACTTTGGAAGCCCAACATAGCTAATATGACTCAGGTACTCAGTACAAAAGTCAACAGCCTCTTCACAAATATACCGTTCAACAATACAACCCTCCGGTCGACTTCGATTTTTCACATAGCCTTTCAAAATCTTCATATAGCGCTCAATAGGATACATCCATCTTAAATAAGCAGGCCCGCACATTTGAACCTCCCTAACCAAGTGAACAGTTAGGTGGATCATAATATCAAAGAATGCCGGTGGAAAATACATCTCAAGCTCACACAGTGTTAATACAATTCGAGCTTGCAACCTTGGCAACTTATGTGGGTTAATCACTTTACTGCAAATGGACTTAAAAAACAAACATAACTTAGTGATCGTCCCTCGTACTTTAAGGGGTAAAATTGCACGTATAGCAACTGGAATGAAATCCTCCATTAAAACATGGCAATCGTGAGACTTTAAGCCCTTCAACTTCAAATCTTTCATTGATACAATATTTTTTATTTTGAAGAGTAACCCTCAGGAACTTTAACTACATTAAGGAACTCACAAAATGCAGTTTTCTCTTTCTTAGATAGCGTATAAGCTGCCGGAGGGAGAAAGGTACGGTTCCCCTTATCTTGGGGTGCTAATTCTTCTCTTATTCCTAAAGAGACCATGTCCAACCTTGCTTTTATGCCATCTTTTGTTTTTCCTGACACTTGGAGTAAAGTCCCAATAAGACTCTCACAGACATTTTTTTCAATATGCATGACATCAAGAAAATGCCGAACATCCAAGGTGGTCCAATAAGGGAGTTCAAAGAAAATAGATCTCTTCTTCCATCCGGTTGTCCCAAGGTGCCTTGCAAATGGTTTGCCAAATTCAATATCCAAATCCTTAATCTTCTCAAACAACTCATCACCAGTTAACGGCAAAGGTGTCTTACCTTCTTCTGGATTTCCATTGAACGCTTTTCTCAACCGCCGATAATGATGTTCTTGGTGTAAAAACCTACGGTGGCCGAGGTAAACATTCTTCATCCCATGTTGAAGCCTTATAGAATGTGTTCCCTCTTCACAAATAGGGCATCCAAGTTGCCCTTTAATGCTATACCCTGACAGATTGCCATAAGCAGGAAAGTCATTGATTGTACCGAAGAGCATAGCTCTTAAATTAAATCTTTCTTCTCTATACCCATCATATACCTCTATACCTGACTCCCACATGATCTTCAAGTCATCAATTAGAGGAGCCAAATATATGTCTATGTCATTCCCAGGTTGCTTGGGTCCCGCAATTAGCATGGACAACATCATATACTTGCGCTTCATGCAAAGCCATGGAGGAAGGTTATAAATCACCAAAATGACTGGCCAAGTGCTGTGGCTACTACTTTGAATCCCATGAGGATTCATCCCGTCGGTAGACAATGCAAGGCGTAGATTCCTACTCTCTTCCCCAAATTCAGGGTACTCATAATCAATCTTTCTCCATTGTGGAGAATCAGCAGGATGACGAAGCATGCCATCTTTTATCCTTTCATCCGCATGCCATGTTAAGTTTTTGCAATTTCTGCACTGCTATACATGCGTCTAAATCTAGGCACGATTGGAAAATACCATAGTGCCTTCACAGGACTTGATCCGTTCTGCTTGTAGCGTGAGGCATTACACTTCGGACACTCGGTTAACGACGCATATTCATTCCGAAATAAAAGGCAATCATTAGGGCACGAGTGTATCTTTTCATAACTCATGCCAATTGATCGCAATACTTGTTTTGCGTCATATGTTCGACAAGGAAGCTCATTTTCCTTAGGAAGTAATTCTACTTTCAAATACCCAAGCAACTCAGTAAAGCTTGCATCACTCCATCCATGTTTTGCCTTCATGTTGTACAATTTTAACACTGCTGACAACTTTGATGCACTACAACCAGCATACAACGGTGTCTCCGCATCACTTTTCAACTTCTCAAACATTTCCGGATAATCCTCGAGGTCCTCTTCAACTGCTTTGGCCATCTGTTCAAGACAATCTTCCTCAAGTGTGCATGTGTCAAAATCATCAGGAGATGATGCACAGCTTTCACTATGCTTCTGGCTGCAACCAATATCATCTCTTGTCTCTCCATGCATTGTCCAACACTTGTAACTTTGATCCATCCCATTAATCACGAGGTGTTCTTCACAAGTATCTGGACTAACCCGCTTCACAAGACCACACTTTAAACATGGGCAAACAATCCTAGTAGGATCCTCCGCATGCTTAACTGCAAGCTTAACAAAATTTGCCACCCCATCCCAATATTCCTTGGATAGACGATTGACAGACATCCATTCCTTATCCATAATTCCTAGAAAGATTAAGAGGGAAATATGATTAGTGACTTTGACTACTCCTAGATAGTGGGAGAATTAGATACAAAGATCAATTAGTCAATAAGTCACTAACCACATGTTTGCACATTCCCTCTTTAATCTTGTTTAAAACTAATAATTATATTTTAATGCTAGCCATTGAAATAATTTCGACAGCATAACAACTTAAAAAGAGAGTTTCCCGGGCCTTATCCCCTCTTCCTATTAATCTAAATGACAACAACAACAACAACATCCACAACAACAAACACATAAAGTTATATTCAAGAATAATTTAAAAAAATTGATAGTATATATAACGGCTTAAAATGAGTATTACCAGGTCTTTACCTTTAAAAAAATCAAGTTATCCATAATGAGACTATATATGATCCAACAACAATAATAACAACATTAATAAGAAACTCAATTTTAATTAAAATCATATTAAACCACATCAAACACTATATAAATATCAATTTAAAATATCAAAAATATTAAAAACAAGGTAATTAGGTGGTATACTATTTTCATATCCTTAATGAATCTCCTCATATCAACAAAAAAATTGGATGATCCCTTAATTCAATAATTAAGTACCCAAAAACTCAAAACTTCAAACACTCACTGAGAAGAACAACAATGCAGATCAAAATAAATAACACAAAAATTATTTATTACGTATGAAAATCAAAATCAACAACCCATACATTCAAAATGAAGATTAATGATTGGGAAAGCAAGAACCTACCTCAACAAGAAGAGGGAACACCGACTGTGCAGAAAAACAGAGACGAGAGTCTGATGCAGAGTGATAGAGACCGAGAATCCCAACGAACGAGTGCCCACGAGACTTATGGAGGCCGAGAATCAAAAACCCCTCAAGAATCGAGACCGAAAACGTGTTTTTTGGCAGTTAGAGTGACGAAAAATGGGTTTCGGTGGCTCTGGGTTTGTTTCTGAAGACGAAGGATTTGCAGAAATGGAGAGCGAAAAAGAAATCTGGAGGGAATTTAAATGACAATACTTGACGGTTATTTCATAATAACCGTCAAGTATTACATATTTGACGCTTGTTTTAAAACAACCGTCAAGTATATGGCAGACAAACTTGACGGTTATTTCAAAACAAGCGTCAAGTATGTGAAAAAATTTAATTTTTTTTCTACTATTAATTTGACGTTTGTTTATTGAAGACCGACGTGTAAATTTTTGCTTTATATGACGGTTATTTATAAAAAACGTCAAATATATATACTTGACGGTTATCTTTAAATAACCGTCAAGTATTTACTTAAATATTTGACGCTTGTTTCGTAGAAACCGTCAAGTATTCTCCGCCTTTTTTATTTGTCATTTTTTTAAATAAACGTCAATTATAGGGCGTCAATTATACATCTTTCTGTAGTAGTGTATCTATGAAAACAAATAGTAAAGCTATTTGTATTATTGGATAGATAAATTTGAGCAAAGGCAACATTAAGACTTGAGAAGTATAACTTTTATGCCTGCAAAAATAAAAGAAAAATAATCTAATTAAATCATAAAATATCATAATAATGAATAGATTTAGAAAAATGAATCACTCCAATTCTAAAATGAAGATATGACTAGACATGAACTTTTTCGACAACATGAACATCACAATTTTCCATGGACTAACCTCATGCAAGATAACAAACATCAAATATCTAGATAAGAGACATTAACTAACATTAAGCTTTAGAAGTAAAGCATATAAATGAACTGAAGAATTGGCAGAATACTAGGATCTTAGAGACAAAGCAAAATTTTTGCCCACAATTTTATGCTCTGGTAAGGTAGTGTTTTGCATTTTCCCTTTAAATTATAACATTTACAAATCATGAAAGTTTCTCCAATAATTTTAAGACTCTCATCCTAATTTTCAATTCTTTATACTATAATTTTGACTAACATGTTCATTAGCTATTGCATTTCAATGAATTGACCAGGGTGATTAGGATCAAAAGGATCATCACTCGATGAATATATAAAGTGCAAGTTGAAGAAGAAATATAGTGGGAACTTACTAAGTAAATTGTGCCAGTCTGCTCATCCTTCACTTTAATGCCCGAAGAACCTAAAGATAAAAAACATCGGACACAAATAGTGGAAAAGTTGATCAATAACAAAGAAAATAATGCCAGTACTTCATAACATATTTCTTGTAATTTTCCTAGTTACTATATCCAACTTTTTTTAAATCGCATACTAGTAAGCAAATCATACACAAGCATGAGTAAATAAAAGTGTGTGTGCCCATGTACACATATGATTTCAACTTTAAATATGTGGTGTGCTATGGATGGTGGTAAAGAATCTAATATACATCATTTTAATATAATTACACTATGCGACATGATACAACTTTAAGGTAATAATCAATCCCATCACTTCTGATGCCATGTGAGTTATTTAATCATCTACAAGGAAATTCTAAGTATTCCTCTCTTAATATATATATATATATATATATATTATTGAAGCAGAAATTTACAGATTAAAACAAGAAACTCTTGTAAAGAAGCCAAAAGTTCCAGTGCTCATTCAAAAGTGCAAGTGATTGTGGGTTTCAGCTCATGGTATAGGAAAATTTTCATTGTATTCTTTTTTCTCCCAATGAGTTATTCATGTGTAGAGAAAGTGATTCATAATTCAGATTTTCAAGGTGTTGCAAGATATATGAGCTAGAATAATCAACCAAGCTCAATCCCATATGAACTATTTAACTTTAACCAAATTAGACCAGGAACAGCCCCAAGATATTGGCATTTTTTAAGTCCCTTATTAGTTATACATGTACAAGAATTTCAAGATCTACCCGAAAGAAAGGAAGAAAGAAATAGACGCAATACTCACAGTTATACTCAGTCCATCTAATGGCCTGCCTTTTAGTTTATTTGAAAACACTAGATCTACAATGAAAAATTTATAACTACTCAAAAAAAAAAAAATTAGACCTTTTATAGTTTTTCTTTGTAAAAAAGGGAGTAAAATATCTTCTATTCTCATGGCTTACGAATTGTTAGTGAAGATAATAATGATGAATGCAAGCAAAGTCACTCGATGTATTGAATAGATAAATCTATGAGACTACAATAGTAATGGTAGCTGTCAAAGCCACCATCTGGTCAGAATTTTTAGGAAAAGAAATTTAGTTATGCAAGAACTTATAGTTGTTGCCTGCAAAATCCATCCCTTTTTGATTAATTTGTTTGAACCTGCGAACAAGAAGTGCATACTAATTTTCAATTGAACATTGAAAGACTATTTTTTATATCAAGAAACACATGAAGAAAAGAAAAATGACAAAAAATAATCGAAGAAGAGAATGAATACATCACTGAAGCAACAGTGATTGGGGTCTTAAAACATTGAAGCGCATATTGAGAAGAAAAGAATGGAGTGAGGGAACACAAGTAAGATTGTTGAAACTAGGAATATCAAGAACCCAACCTTCATGGAGGCAATTTGGCTATGGAATTAAGTTTCCAAAAAGTTGGAAAGAAAAAACAAATAAATCACACAGGGAGAAAACAACTCACTATCATAGATCTGGACCCAAAACATAAATGGACTAAAAATTCATTAATGATCTAGGATCACTAAGCTAAAATGGCAATCCCTCTTGACAATCTATACTTTGTGTTTATATAAACATACTAGATCTGGGGTTCAAACTCAATAACCCAAGGAGAAAAATGAAGCAGAAGCTGAGCGATGGTCAAGAATGTCAAGGTCGATGGTGATAGGTGGTGATGCTGAGGAATCAATGGAAGTTGAAGTGGCAAGACCATGAATGATGGCTGACGGACATTGACGGTCGACAAACATGGACGCATAGACATCTACAGTAAAGGGACACAAAAGCGAATGAGACACACAATGTGATTTAGGCAAGAGATCTAAGTGGATGCCCAACAATGGCAACAGGATCTAGATGGATGGTCATTGGCACAAAGGCCTTCAGAGGGAAATGGGTGGTGACTCTATCTCTCTTCACCCTCTCACTCGTGTTGTGTCAGTGTAAAAGATTATATTCAACAGTTATTTCATAGTAACCATTGAATATTTACATAAAATACTAAACAATTTTTTAGTTTTAATCATTGGGTATGTTTTTTTAAAAATAAAAAATAAATTATTTAAATAATTTATATATTCAACAGTTGAAAATAAATAATCATTGAGTATTTAAATAAAATATTCAACGGTTTCTTAGTTTTAACCGTTCAGTAAGTTTATACAAAGGAAAAAAATTAATTTATTCATATATCCTACAGTTATATTAAGAAATTGTTGAGTATTGTTCTACAATATTAAACGGTTTATTTAATAACCATTTAATATGTTTTTTTTTTAATTTTTCACTTTTACATATAAAACATTTTTAATTATAACCATTGAATAAATACCATTATATATTATCATTTTTGTAGTAATGATTCCTTTAATATGTTCAATTAATAGGGATAGTTTTAGGGGGAAAAATTATAAATTTAGGAGACAAAGTGAATTGAGGTCTTATATCCAGAACCAAAGCAAACCTCTCAATTTTTCTATTTTTTACATTTAATATCAAAAGGAGTTATATGAAACACAAAAAACAAGGTTACAATTTTTTAACCATTAATGTAAATACGAAAGAATTAACTTAATAATGTTTGTTTTGAGTAAGGTTTGAATTCAAATCTTACCAATAAAAAAATTGTTGTTGAAAGTGAACTTTGCACTCATGTAGTCTGACCTTATATGGCATATATGGTTTAATATAAATTTTCAAAACTAGTTGATACCATCAGGCATTGGCTAGGGCTATGGCTGCGTAAGTATGAAATTCAAGTTTGAGTGTTAATATTATTAAAGGCGTGTTTATTTTGAGGAGAGGGGAGGGGAGAAGATGGAGGGAAGGAGACAGTTTTAATATTACATTATTTAGTTTTATTGGAGGGGAGGTAATAATTAATTTACTATTATATTATTAAACATTAGTTTAAAAAAATTTTTATCGTTCATTGTAGAAAATAATTTTGCACCTGAATTTAAATTGCATGTTTTTTTAAAAAAATTTACTCTCATCCTATCATACTGTTAATATGTGAATAAAAAAATAAACCAATAATTATAATAATAACAATTTTTTATTTAACATTAATAACTCCTTTAAATATATAATAAAATATGATGAACTGTAATTTTTTAAAAAAAATCCAATGAGGTCAGTTGAGATCTGGAAGTGAAGCACAATCTGATATGAAAGAGAGTTTTTTTTTTTGTTATGGGTATATTTAGAATATTAAAAAATAGATAAGGGCAAAATAGTTAAAAAAATTAGCTTTCCTTCAAAAAACTCTAATTTAGAGGGGAGCAACATGAGGGGTGGGGGGAAGGGGTTATTTTGCCTCCGCTTCCCTCTAATAACTAAATGAGGGGAGGGAAGTTTGCAAAACCTCCAACCAAACACACCCTGTGAAAATGCACAATATATATATGTATGTATGTATGTATATGATATTTTTAAATTCAAACGTATTTTCTAATTAATAACCTAATTTAATCAAGTTAGTATTTAATCCCTCAATTAACAAAAATATTGAATTTTAATAAAGGAATAATTAAGCTGCCGGCCTATATATAATAATTATTTTAGAAGCATCCATGAAATGTCATTTTCCAAAAAACTTCTACGTCTTGTATATTTTGTTCCTTTTTTGTTAAAGGGATTGGATGTGTAGGCTACGTAGTTGTCATCGTTTTTACGTTGTTTTGTCCCAATTTTGTATCCGGCCGGTGAGTTTTAACTTTTAAGGGTCTATTTGGATACACAAGTAGATCAATTTTAGATGTCATTTAAAATCATGATTTTGGAAAATCTTATTTAGACATCCTTAATTTTCTCAAACTCTGTTTGCCTTCTGAAATTTCATTTGATAAAAGCTATTTTCCCCCTCCATTTGAGAATCAATTATTTCCATTTGAGCATTTTTCCATTTCCCCCATTTTTATAATTGATTCTGAAAAATTATCTAAACATATTCAATTATCAAAATTAATTTCAGAAAATACTATCCAAACATCATCACATTTTGTTAATCAATTTTCTTATAATCAATTTTTGTTAATTAAAATACAAACACACCCTAAAGGAGAAAAGGGAGAAAATCCATCCTAGTATGTTTCACATGCCATATAGCACTCTAATGAATAAGAGCATTTTCATCAAATATGGGAATCAGCGTCCATCAACATGACTAAGAAAATACCATATCCATTGGAATCCATAGAGTGAGAATACAGAGATAACCCTATTCTGTAGTTTAAGGCTAATTTTCTCTCTCTATTATTTTTTAAAGGAAAATTCATGTCATTCATATATATTTTTTTTCAATTTCCTTACAAATATTTCTATTCATTCGCACCAAATATGCAAAATTTCATAGAAGAATAATTTTCCTTGAATTCTCATCATCTTTCTTATTACCTTAATGTAACCTAAGAAAGCTAACAAATGTTGATCAAATAGATAAAGATTTGTTATGTATGTACTCCACCAAATATTAATGTGTTCAAAACTTATTGCTAATGTGAAAATCTTATCAATGAACTCATACATTTTTCTATAAGCACTCTTTGAATCCAGAATTAACCTTAGTGATCAAGAAAAACTCAACTTACGTAAACTTTTATGTCTAAAAAAAAAAAGTGATCTAAAAGTTTATCCTTGGTTTACAGCAACCTAGCTCCTTGCAGAATCAAGTTACCATGCACAAGATAGGTAGAGGCTTTCCTTTCATAATGGGATAGAAAGGGAAATTCCAATTCTACCCACACAAGAAAATGAAAAATCCAATACTAATGTTGCTCTTTCTCCTTGAATAAATAATAACGTTGACCAAATTAATAAATTTCTAACACTAAAACAAGTCAAAATAATTAATGGGAGTTACAAATTAAGGGCTTGTTGGGTTTATGTTCCCATTTTTTGTTTAAAAAAATTGTTTCGGAATACAATTTTAGAATTGTTTTTTTTAAAAAAATGAAAATATGTTTAGTTATATTAATTTAAAATCAGCATTAGAATAAAAAAATAAGCTGATAGTGATGGGGTCATACTCTATCCTTTCTACAATGCCCATAGATGAAGTGTTTCATTTCAGATCAATTCTTTGATGTAATCGCTTCAATCCACCCCCTCGGTGACAAACCGTAATACGCCTTGAATAATTCCTACTAGCAGACTTCCCTATACTCAAAGTGAATTGTCTAAGTGCTCTCCCCTCTTGGCTTTTTCTCATTGTTGAAGAAGAGGCTTTCTTAGATCATATAGGGGAATAACACTCAACAATCGGTCGTTCAAGTTCAAGAAGCAAACCTAGGAAAAAGGAAAAGTAAAAGACTTGGAGAAAGAAATAAACTTGGAATTTTGGCATAGAAGAAGAATTCATCCATATAAGAAACAAAGAAAAAGATTTCGTGGGGGTGGCCATGGAGTCAGATCAATCTGATGTGGGATTTATAGGCTCTAAATATCCAGTTTAGGATCCCCTTCTATAACAGGACTGGAACGGGTGAAGCCATTAGTTGATTAGCCCAATTGGGCAAATAGGAATGTAGTCGTCTAGATCATACCTATGGAAAGATTAGGTGGACCCCTATACATTCATTGATTAGACTGAAACCAATCAAAGTGATTGAGCTACCCGCATTTTAGTTTTGCTTTATCAACAGGGGATTTGCCACTTTTTTCTATTTATTTCTTATATTTATGGTAGCATTGTGAAAAAAGAGATAAAACGTCAAATGTTTTTCCTATTTATGTATTTGGAAAGTCTATACTTAACACATTGACTCAATTGGAAGCTGACTCCTCACAAGGTTCGAAAGTGAAGGTTTCAATCATATTTCTAACACTAAAAAAGGCATAACATTGATTTACACTCGATAACTAAAATCAAAATCAGTAAATTCTTCATTTAATGATTCACCTACGCGTGATACTGATCTTAGCATACTAAGGGGCTGACCTAAACTAATGTCCTATATGAGATGAAGGCTAGGGATGAAATGGCAAGTATCGTATCTCCTTCCACAACGAATGATTCATATCTATCTCTATCTTCCGACTTAAGCAAAACTAAACTTCTATGCAATGAAACAAAGGAACATTCATTCCCTAAAGAAAAAGAAAACCATTACCAAAAAATGAAAATTTCACAACCGAGATCGCAAGCATGGATCAAAGATGAAATCTCCTCAAAAAGAAGCGCTATCGATACGAAATGCTCTAACGATTCACTAATGGAAGTCTTTTGATGATCCAGCTACCCAGATTGGACTCCTTTACTTAGTTGGTAGGAATGAAAGATCGAGTTAGTTATTCATAGAGCTACCACTACTTGAGCTTACACCCGAACTCTTACTGTAGTCTCGTTTCCAATATCCTATAAAAGATAAATACAAGTTCGTTCTTATATTCCTTATAGCATGGGTATAGATTACCTCACGGAATGAACTTATTAAGTTATATTAATACCAGAATCAGGTGTTTAGGTCATTACCATTCAAGTCTCAAGCTTCCAGCAATCACTTATCCTAAGGTAAGTGGGAAATTCATTTCGGATGGAGAAAGAATATTAAATTTAAATTATATATATATAGGCTTTGGCATATTTAGATTTGGAAAATGTTTCTACATCTCAGATCCTGGGTTCATACTTTAGGAGTCCTTTTCTTTGGGAAGTGACAGATCAATCTTTCATTGAAGAGAGGAATTGGCACATTAGAATCAAAGATGAGTTGGATTCCTTATTATTTTATCACTAGCATTGTAAATGACTAGAAATGGCAGGTCAGCTTTTATCAAATGATGTTAATGGCTTCCTTACTATTTGGCATTAAATAAATAAATTATTAAAAACTCTTTGTGCCTTCACTCTTATTTTCTTGTAAGAGTTTTAGTCCTTAAAAAAACACTTCTTAGGTATAGGTGCTTTTCTTCTAGTGTTATTGCCTTGAAAATAATTTTTTTATGATTTTCAATATATATTTAACTATAATAAAAAAAATATAATAGATTTTATCTTACCTTCCATGGTAGGAAAGGACTGCTAGTTACTTCTTAAATCAGTCTTCTAGATTCAAGATTTATCAAGTACCAAAATGCTTGCATTACAACAATCCAGACTACATTGAAAGTTGGCACTGTTAGTGTAACAATTATCCAAATTTCTGCATGCCTTTCCTCACCTACTTAGTGCTCTAAAAGTCCCTAAGTGAATATAGTTAGAGCACCCCAGACCTAGACAACCAATATAGCAATACTCCATTTTAAGATGGCGTACAGGCTTTAGAGCCATGCCTTTGATATTTTTACTCCTAATTAGATAGATGATGTTCTCCTGATCAATTATGATACTTCCTCGACCCCCTAGCCATGTGTACATTCTGAATCAAAATTATCGAGATGAACTCATTAAACTTCTTCTTGAGTCATAGATAACCAAGTATAAAGAGCACCATAACTCCGCCCGGCCCTAATAGGTATTGGTCACGAATGCTATAAGATAGGTTGCTTTCCCCTTGCTAACCTAAGGAAAGAAATTCCATCCCTTACGGGTGATCGTTAAGAGCCTTTAAAATACTTTGTATCCTCATTCTTCTATACTTATTCTCCAAACCTCATTTATAGGGGTGAGAACTTCATGCCTAAAGCTTCTTTGGTCACAGAGCAGCTATCGCAATTCATTATTTCTTTCGTTACATGTCTTCTGTTCCAATTCACATAAGCAATTCTAGTTACTGATGATATTTCCTTCCTTATTAAAGTTGCTTTCTTAGGCCTTATCAGATAAGGAGGGTGAGGATTGAATTATATTACTAGCATCCTATTTGGGCAAAGTCTAAAACGTATTCCTCTTCTTACTAAACATCTAGAATTAGTTTTGAGTCTTGCTCATCTCCAAAATTATAAGATTAATGCTCTAATTCTAATAAAAAAGAGAACCCTAACTAAGCTCTTAAATGTTAAATGAAACTAAATAAGTCATGAAAAAGGTAAGCACATTCTCTTAGTAGCTAGGTCAAGAAAAAACCTTTTGATCTAATATTGCCTTTCTTTCAATGCTTTAAGATGGAAGTAGGTCAAGTATAGGGCTTTCTTGATCAAAATCCAGATGGACTTGATTACTTATTTCATTCTATCTCTGCTCCTGGAAACAAATCAAGATCAAGGATGTTAAAAAGATAGAGTGAATTGACAGATCAAATAGTCACAAACCTTGCTGCCACCTAATCAATAAATCTTGTCCCCTTTTTGTGGATTTAGCCTACTTCTTGTTACCTTGTTACTAAACAAATTGCATGCATATAAAATGGGATCAAGACTAGTAGGTCATTTCTCTCTCGAGTATTATTAGTAGGTCTACATACTTTTTGATAAAAAAGAAAGAATATGTCTGGGGACCCCTAATATAATTTGATCACTCCTCTCATGCTGACTCTTATTTGATGTCAATCGCTAAGTGTCTTTAATTAATGAAGGCCTATTCCCCTTGAGTGAGACCATTCCTTTATCTTAACTCAGGCTAAAAAGGTAGGTTAGCCCCTGATTTCACTCTTTTTTGATTTCAAGCTACTTACACCTATTGTTTATTGGTCCAATAGCCTCACCACTATCTGTCCCTCAGTTCAATTGTCTAAAGAGAATGAACGATAGATCTGGGTACCACCTTCCACTTCTCATTCTCGTGGATGTATAAAATTAAAAAACATCATCATATGTGAATACTGAAGGAGGAGTTTATTCTCGAGTGTATTCCTCTCCTTTCTTTTGAGTTGATTTAGCAAATCTATCAGTACTAGTAATGCCACGTATGGAAACCAATTAGTAATGCAGGAAGGTATTGTTGGTATATAATCCCTATAAGATGCAAATGGAATAGCTCACCACAGCTCATTTGTGATAGTAAATACTGTTGAGCATACTTGAAGTGCTTTGAGGATTACTTTCTTATGACTAATCAATTGCCTCGTGGAGTAACTCAAAGTCTTAGATTGCTTGTTGAAACATTTGTTTTAGGCATAGTTTTTCTTCTTTAAGATAAAGGAGCTCCGCTTCGAGTGAAGGCCCAAGCTCATCACCTAGCCTATTTAGATCAAAGGATCGGGCAGGGTCCTCTTCTTTTAGCAGCATATTGAGGTAAAAAGGAAGTTATGTTGAAGAGCTCAGACCACCTACGTCCCCTCGATCTACTTTTCTAGCAAGAAAAAAACACTGTAAAAAAATAAATAAGGGGATTAAGGGTAACGTTAAAATAGAACAGTCTAAGAGGAGTCCAAAAATGCATAAAAACAAAGAAAAATAACTAATATGGGATTACCTATATAGTAGCTAAGTCACTAGGGAATAACTTAAACCCTAAAAAAATAATAAAAAAATTCAAAAATAAAAGGAATAAAAAGGGCCCACCTCTCATGCTTCTCTAAGCTTAGAAAGATGACACAGGCCATGGGTGGCCAGCTTAAATAAATAAGAGAAATAAAAATCTTCAAAGCGTACTAATCTAATAAACGTTTGAATGAGGAGAAGAAAGAAAAAAGAAAACATATGTTTTATAAGGGTCGAACTGTATTTCCCTTAAAAAAATGAGAGAATAGAGTATACTAGTTGTTAAATGGCAAGGAAGAATCCCCATCTTGTGAGGGCCTCATCAAGAAAATAAAATAAGAAAACTATTTTATGGGCATAATTAAGAGGAAAAAAAAGATCACTAAAAGGAAGCAAAGAAGAATGAAAGAAAGGACTCCTCCTTCTACGCCTTGAAGATAAAGACTAAAGAAAAGGCTAAAGAAAAAGCATAGAAAGAGTAAGTGTCTTACCCTTTCATTTTGTTCTTTTATTTTAAAGTCAAATAAGAAACATGTCATTTGTGCCACAACCTACAGGGGATTTACTAAATTCCCCTTTTTGATGTCTGGAAACATAAGTTTGTAGCACTAGACAAAAAGCAAAAAACCCGCTAAAATAAAGCCGATTGGCATAAAAAAAGGAAAGTTTTCCCTTTTATGACTTTTAGCATGAAAGAGATTATAGCAAGGGGTGGACAATAAAATAAATAAACTATGATAACAAGTAAAAAAGAAGAATAAAGCCAGGCAAAGCAAAGGCACATGCAACTCCCGCTAAAGCAAGAAAAGCTAAAAGAATCGATGTTCCGCCTTCTCGTAATATGCCTTGAAGAATTCCTACCAATAGACTTCCCTGTACTCAAAGTGAATTGTCTAAGTGCTCTCCTCTCTTAGCTTTTTCTCATTGTCTATCTTATGATTTTGTTCGAGTTTGAGCTCCTACTCCTGCTCCTCCTTTGGGATAGGATTATCGTTGGTCCTTCTTTCACTAATAATCTCACCATTTTCAAATAAAGATGACCCTTGCATAGGCCCCTAGATTAATAAGGCAATGCCCTTATCAGATAAAGGTGAAGTGAGAAGAGTAAAGATTATTGAGGTAGGGTGCTGTAATAAAATTTTACATACAGCAACCACTGACTCATCTATGACCAGAGGCACGTCCATTATAAGAACTCAAAATTCTTAGAGTGAGTGAAATACTCACTATCGAGTACTTTCAAGTCCTTCATCCAATCTCTTAACCAGGTTATCATCAAGCCGATAACGGAATTAGATATAGGCATGCCTCATTCGAACCACCAAGTAATAGGTAGTTGGGAGTAGCCATACAACACTAAATTTCTCCTCATTTATAGAAGAAGGCTACCTAGCAAGGGTATTAAAACCCACACTACCTACCCTGTGTTGACAATCGATTGAATTTTTATTTTTTATATATCGACATCAGTCTATAAGGGTGGTAAGTTATGAGGAGGGCTTGTATTGAGATAGGAGAGATATCAATTCTCTCATCCCAAACATGAAATCTCTTCGCAAACTCACAACATCCCTTATGAGAGATTAAACTCTTAGGTAGGGAAATAGTGACACTAATCTCTTCCAAAAGGAGTTGATAGGCTTTGGCAATCTATGAGTTAACTATAACTATGTCATCCCCAAGGATGCCATAGTTATAGAACTTCTTCCCTGGGTTTGCCTTTGAAAGTAGGATTAAATGTGGGAATCTCAACCAACCCAGCTTGCTTCAAACATATGTTTCCTCCTACCATCCATGTAATGTAGTTTAATGCCTCTACCACCTACCTCTTCCTGAGAAACTTACTCCTAATCTTTTGATTGATTAGGGAAGATTAAATACTTCAATCAATATGAGATTCATTAATGCCTCACTGAAGAATCAACCAGAGTGTGTTCCATAGTCGACCCACTCCCCTCATAAAGCACATTATCGATCGAGCTAAAAAAATGGAATTGTAGAGGATTCATTGAAACTTAGTAGAGTGCTTTCAAAGTTCAAGGAATCACATAAGGAAGGCAAGACTCTATCCCCTATCTTCCCTGCTCTTAATCAGTTTGGTCAAGCAATCAAGGAAGCACGAAACCCCTCACTAGAGTCTGTCCTTTTTTTCTTTTCTCTACGAGAAGAGGTGTGTACTGTAGGTATTCAAGAATTGCTTTTGGTCTATAGTAAAAGTAGGAATTGAATCTTATATTAATGAAATCATTCTTCTGAAGAGTGAAGATAGAATTTCTTATTTATTGGTTGAGTCAATGTAATCTCATTCCTGGCATTTTGGCCAGGAAGATCTCTATATACTTGTCTAGTCCAGGACAATTGAGATCTTCTAGTCTACAAACGTGGGAGCAGCTTAAATAAAGAAAAGTATGGTCTGGTCTAAATTTAGGCCTGGCCTGCCCATTTGCTGCTCGATCCGAGAATAGTGCCAGGCAAGGGCACCATTATACCCTACTGCTCTACTACGGTCGACCCCCGGACTATGCAAAAGAATTGAGGCTGGGGGTCTCGCCTATAGTGGTTCCCCCGCCTTTAGTGATTGACCAAACAAATAGGCCTATATACCCCTTAATGAATTGAATGGTCCTTTAACCCCTTCCATTTGATTTTGATGGTAGCATTTGAGACCCGCCCATTATTACTATGAAAAAAGCCCTACCTTTTTCCTTCACTATAAGGAGAGTCAGCAGCTTCTATTAGCACTAGACCTTGAGTTGAATTGATCGTGTCATGTGCAACATCCATCAATGATAGTTCATTAATGACCATTAATTTAGACTCCTCCTTTCCTAACTACAAATAAGATCTAGAGGCTTAGAGATCTCAAACAAAGTAAAGTGAGAGGCATGAAGTTCTCACCTAGACCAATAGGGCAAGCAAGAAGCAATCAAGTAAGTAAGCATGAAAACGGATGTGCGACTAATGCCTTTACTAAACTAAGTAGGGGCTTTCACGCTAGACTTTATTTGTAGCTAGCCGTTACTTGTTCTTGGATGACTAACGCCTTTACTAAACTAAGTAAGGGCTTTTACTAACGCCTTTATTTGTCTAAGGAACAGGTACTGAACTTAGAGAGAGATAATGGTAGGATAAGGTGCTAGAGCGAAAGCCCTTGTCCTAAGGGTGTGTTAGTGCATCTGTTTTCCTGTTGGGTATAAAGTATCTCTCCTATTAGGGAGAGGAATAAAAGATCTCAAGCGAAGCAAGAGGAGCTAAAAGAGCCCCTAAAAATCAAGAACGAAAACAAAAGCCTTTCGATTCACTCCCCACTCTCTCAATAATAAAGCTTGAGGGCGAGCTTTATTGTTGAGGGCAGGTCGGCTAAGCCTTTCCTTATTGTTCTGTTCCCATCACGAGAAAGATGCACATAAGAGGTATGCCTAACACATGAAGGATCCTTTGAGAGTGTCTATTGTCTTAGTAGGGAACTGTATGATCTTTCCCCTATTGTATTGAATCAATAAAAAAAGAGGTAAGTGCTACAGCCTTTTATTATTTGATCTAATATTGATCAGGGATGAGCCTCGACTTTTATAGGTCCTTAGTTTGACCTCCTGTAGTGGTCCTTGCTTTTAATAAAGCAGAGCAGGGCCAATTTCTTGTACTTGCTCAGTGTACCCCCTTTTCGTCGAGTGCACCACTCGGTTTACTAAGCTATTGGCCTACTAAGCACTTGCCCACTGCTCGCCAAGTGGGTGAAGCGCTTGTTATCCTTACTATTCTCTCTGCTAGGGCCCCCTCCCATTACTCTAGCAATAAGTTATGGCAGCATCAGCTTAAAACCATAGGTCCCCGCCCTACGAGGCTAGAGTGGGCTCAGCGGTCAAGTCAGCCCCTATTCAAATTATATTAAGGGGTCTTTCACTTTTTCTAGATCTAGAGAGGTACTATAAGTCCTCCATCCTTAATTCCATTACCATAGCCATCTAGTTCACTAGTATTACTAAAAAGTCTCATGCTTACGTTACTGTTACTAATGGTTTTATTATCTTTTTCCACGAAGACCTTGGTCATGCTTCTAGTTTCTATTCCCATCATTATATTGATAATAAATCTCCTCGTGCTCTTCCATAAGAACTTGGAGTCCATATCATGGTGAAGGTAAGGTAATGTTGTGATTCTTGCTCAAAAAATAGACCAAACGCATTCAAGTTATTAGCTCATCCAACCTGATAGCATTTATGAGTTGCTCGTTCAACTATCCCTTGAAGACATAGTTGAGAAGTGCCATACATGGTTACCCCCATCTTTCTTGCTCTCGGTCCTACACATCAAGATATGGCTTAGCCAAAAAACGTGATCAACAGGTAATGGATTTAGTATACTCGTGTTGCCTTTACATTATAAGGCCTCTCGTGTTGCCTTTATTTGATAGGGGTGGCGTAGAACATTGTGCATTAGACATATGCATCCATTTTCTTGCTTACTAGCCACACATACGTTTTCTTGCTCTCCTACACTAGCCTTATTTTCTTAGTAAAGCAAAGCTTTGGCTCCCTAAAGACTAAAGAAATGGATCAAAAAAGGGATGACTTTTGCAACGGGCTATGCCACCTAAACCAACTAAGGGAAGTTGCATCAGCCCCATTGCAAGCACGTACAATGTCATGATCACATTAGTTTACCTTTTTTTCTTTAGTAGTTCAACGGATGGTTGCCCCTCCAATAATAAAAGGTATAAATATGGAAACTTCTTTGTTATTTGGATCAGAGAATTTATGGAGGAAATTGGGTTTTAAATTTCTAGAAACTACACGATTATATAGCCAAAGGGAATACGTCGTGCCTAAAATCATCCCAAGTACTGCTAATGTGCTACTAAGCTATTTCTTGGGAAAGCTCTTATTGAGATGGGAAATTCCCCAATAAAGTTGCTAGTATTATGTGAACTCATATTGGCCAAAGTGAAAGAGAAGGAAATGGTAGTGAGATTCGACATGGTGCTCACTAAACCTCTGTAATATCTAACAAGTTGAGTCTTATGTTAGTTATATAGAACACCAACACATAGAAAAAGGGTTAAAGGAACCAGTCCATAACTTAACATCGGTAGAATGCTACCTCCAATTCTCTTTATGTTCGATAAAGCTAAAGATTCCCCTTACTGATTAGAGTACGTATACCGATTACCCCCTGAACCGCACAAGATAGTTATCACCTATTATATGACTTTCTAACTTCACTTTTTTTTTCTAGTCGTTCTACTTTATCAATTGATAGTAGTATAAGAGATTTGTAACCCCCTAAAATTATTTAAAGGTTCCTGCTTTCTATCCATAGTCAGCATGTATCTCCATGGGTCATACTTGAGTATCACATCATAGACCCCTACCTCAACTCTATCATCCTTATCAGTGAATTGAAAATAGTACATAGCTACTCTTTAATACAGCAGGGATGAGATGACGTGACATATTACAATCACATACAGAAGACATTTAGCTCAACAATGTGGAACCTCTCAACAGCTCTTGTTCCTTTATGAGGTCTTCTCGAGATAGGTAGCTCGGCCTAAGCCTTTCCCTTCCCCTCAACCCCTGGGATTTTGCTTTCCTTATTTGCATGCATATTGTGTTAGCACTAGAAAAAAAGAGATCAGCTTTATTGAAAAAGAAGGGGCAGGTCGGTGCTTGTAGGCCCCCTTTATAGCAAGTGCTTGTTAGACCCCTACCCTCATTTCCCAAGAGGGGGTCTGGATGTGTCTCCCCAGTAGTTGGCCAACGGTGGCAGAAAATGAACTTCGGGGGGCTCCACATGATTCGTGTTTTCTTTTGTTAAGAGCTTCTTATTCTCTTATAGAAGCTTGTGTCTATGTCGGGCCCTTTGGGTGTCATATTTTGGCCGAGTTTACCATACCTTCGGCGCTTATGTTACGTGGCCTATAAGATTTTGTTATGTTCCATAGCTATTATACCAAAAATAAAAGATTCCGCACGAGCTCTTATTCTGTGGCATGGTGACAAGACTGATAGGGGATTGGCTTGGGGTGTAGATAGGGTAAAATCTATAGGAGTCATACAAATACATAAGCCTCTTCCCCTCTCTTTTAGATGAATGGGGTGGTTTATTTATAAGGCATTTTTTGATCTATGATCCCTTAAAGCAAGGGGTTAGGCAATTACTTCTAGCTATATGTTGTACGGCTCCTACGAAGAGAATGAAGGGAAGCTCGAAGAGCTTATAGGTAAGCTTATGCTTACTCTTAACCTTTTTGATTGGTAGGCGAGTGGACTAAGCCCCTTACTTAAGATTCCATTCATAAAGGTCATTTTCTATTGCCTTGACGCTTTGGTTAGGCAGACTACTAGACCACTAGAGGCTACTTCTAACTTCTATGGGGGCCTTTCTACTTTGTTAGTGTGTAGTTCTTTTTTGTATTTATACTGAATGAACATATTAAAAAAAGGTGAGCAGTATAAGCCCTTCTCCAGAAAAATAATGAACTGTAGAAGCTAGGGCATTGTTTACCTTTTGACACAAGCACTATTCCATTCTCAGCGAAAACCTACCTTAGAGATTGAACATTAACTTATCTTATTGCCGTTCAATCTAAGATAGTGCTAATAGCTTGTAGTGAACAGCCCCCTTATTTATGAGACTGACTAAAAGAAAGCAGTCTTTGGTGCTTAACTTAAGTAGTTAAGGGAAGCCTTGCTACTTTGTTTGAAACCCGTTTGTTTATTGCCAAACCCTTTGCCTTTCTTTTGAATTAAAGTAGGTTAAGGGAAGCTACGACTTATACGAAAACTCTCCTTCCTCATCTTGCTTCTGGCAAAGCTTCTACTTTGCTTGCTTTTCTCGCGCTTGGCTTGCTTACGTGAAGGCTTAAAGTCCTTTTCGCTAGGTCTAAAAGCTTCTATCAAAGTAAAAGATCTGATCTAACTAAAATACTGCATATATATTGAGCATAGTGGATATGCGGCTACAGCTAGGCGATCATATCGTGTCGTGCCATAAAACAATTTTATATGTATAGAGAGATCCCTTGATATACAGATAGAATAGATGTTTATAGATAGATAGACATTCTATTAATTCTTAGTTTTGGGGCTGAAAAAAGCTTGTCGATCAAAATAAATCATTCTTATGGTCTTTCTTCAACCCCCCACCTCGAAACTGACCCACAGCATAGTGCCTATTCACTTCGCATATGGGAAGGTAACATAGTTCAATTCATAAGACCATGACAGAGTAGAGCAGTCATGACACTTTGTATTGCCTTACCTTAGCTAGATCTCGTTAGTGCCACCTAAATGGTAGGTAGGCGACAGATGTGTGATGTTTGGAGTTATCATTCCCCTGTCCCCAATAGAAGAATGAGTGATTTGTTCCTCTGTGGATCATGGCCTTACCACTTGGTCCCTGATGGCTAGTGGGGGATTCGGTATAGCAGCTTACACCTGTTTGCATTGTGCATTCTCATTGGACTAAACACGTGTTAATTGTAAGAAGTATGGTTCTTAAAGTGACTTTGCTTTGCCAGTTAAAGCTCAACTCCTTACTTTATAGTAGCGGACATACAGGTTGGGCTGGGGCTTTTGCTCTTTCATTCTATATGGGATGATATCGGGGAGAGAAGGGAATGCGTTGAGGCAGCAAACAATAACACAACTACATTTTTTTCATTTTCCCTCCATCCATGAGATGAGCCAAGTACATTAGACCGATGGGTAAGAGAACTGAGCTGGCCTATCTTGGATGCTCTACGTACGATGTAGACTCCATCAATCAAATATATGTTAATTTCTTTTTGATGGATCAAAAATAGATAGTTTCCTTATCAATAGATAGAAATAGGAGATTTCCCCTTATTATTGATGGATTCCCTCTCTATCATTCCTACTCTTTTGATCTATTAGAATGGATCAGGCTATTTATCAATCGATTTGAAAATAGCATGTTCATCTCACTTTTCATTTATTTCTGCCATGCCAATATAGCTACTATAATAAGAAGCAAGTGAAGCAGCTAGAAGCTGATGCTTCTAGCCCTTGAATTCTTATTCATAAATGAATTGGGAAAGCCAATAGAAAGATTCAATTTTGACTTTGTAAAGCGGGTACTACTGTTGTCTGTGCTTAGGGCCCACTCCCATCTGGGGGTGATAAGGGGCTTTTGTTTTTAGAATAGACGGTAGTGTTTTGTTGATACCTTGAATCAAGCTTTTATTGCGACATGCTATGTTTTCTTCCTTATTGCTAGTAGGTGGATGGGTTGCATGCCCAACACAAGTTTTAGCCTTATGTGTCTATAACTAAAAATAGGTGACCTAATGGCCACTACTTGACTAAACATACTAATAGTCACTAGATTCATATAGGCTACTAAGGAGTAAGCAATGATCTTCTTAAGATCGATCTATCTTGAAGTGGTTAAGGGAGTATATATTATAGAAATCACACTTGAAGAATAAATGAAAGGAGTGGAACAAAGTATCGCTTCAGGAAATATGGGTATTGAAAATCTTAAAAACTCATGGTTCCCAATTTTGAAGGAATTCCTGCCAAGATAATGGATCCTACCTAGGTTCCTTTACATGAGCTTCGGGTAACCAAATATGAACTGGTACCATAGGCACTTTGATGGTGAAAGAGGCAAAAGAAGAAATCCATACAAAGATTTGGCGCCACTCACTAAATTATGTGGTTAATGATATTTTCAAATCGGTGGTCCCTATTCGGAGAAGAATCAACATAATAGCTAATAGTATAAAAACATATCCAAGTAAAGTATAAAGGAAAAACTGATATGCTGCGTTGATCATTCTTTGTCTCGAACCCTATACCCCTATAATCATGGTAGAGTAAGGGGTGGCCTCAAAGTGGAATTGACTAGTGGTACTTGGTCAAAGCTCTAGTAAGTAGCCACTCCCTTCTTAGGGAATCGTACGTGAGACTTCCACATCATACAGCTCTGTCTTGAGCTTTCGTTATCAGACCTTGACATTAGACTACTATCTATGTATGTCTTTTTAGCCTGGACTCTTAAATCTTTTGCTTCTTGGGTGGTGGTAAACAATGCAACTTGCATTATAGAGATGCCTGCCTTATGGGCCCAGCCCACTTCTCGCCTGAAAGAACCAATCATTAGCTAGCTAGACTAGTGGGGGCCTTATCTGGAGACATACTGAAAACCATGCCTTTCAAATTTCCCATCTTTCAAATAAAAAAATTACGCTTATTGGGAAGAAATATAGAGTGTGGCCTGTAAAGCACATGTAATGCAAAGTCAGGTTGCTCACACAGTGGATCTCTCTCTCTATATATATGTAGATATATATAGAGAGAGATGTAAAAGCAATTGCCTTATGTTATAACTGCCCTTAGCTTATGGTTTTATGCTACTACTACTGTGATATGCATAGTTCCAATTAGTTTTTGTTTCCCAATTATCCTGGTTAGAACTTGTATATAGCACTTGTACGAAGGTGCATGCATAAAGATTTAGAACTCTTTTCTTATTTGAATCTTAAAGAAAGGACCCTACCCTATTCTCGAACCCTCTACTGAGCTTAACCTTGCTTGCATTTCCATTTAAAGGGGGCTAAAAAAATGTCTCCACCTGCTGCCAACAGTCTCTAATTCAGAATTTTACTAAACGGGTCAATCCTCCCCTCCCATTTATTTTGGCAATTTATCTATTAGTCCCCTTACCAAGAGCTCCTTGACAATGATAGAGGAACTAACCTACCTTCTATGGCAGGGCGGCTTTTTTGTTTCATAATAAGACTTGGACGATTATCCCTACCCTCAGTGGCTTATGAGTTTACATCCATCCTTGGTTGGGTATAGTTTCCTTTCGATTTCTCCCTTATAGCTATTACTCGAATTCATACAAGTATGTCCACACCCCACAAATAGACTTGATGAGGAATCCATTCTCGTGAACAAACACAACCCCTACACACACATAGGAGCACCCATTCTTGCATATCCATATAAGACCTAAGTAGGCGGGTCGAGGTCCTATGAGGTACCCACTACTCGGAGTACCATCCTAAATAAAAGGAAAAAGATGTGTCTATTAGGTTTAGTTCATCTTAGTTAGGTTAGGCGGGTTCGACTAGAAATGCTATGCTTTCTATAAGACTACCCCTCTTCTCGAAAGCTTCGCGGGGACTACTTTATGAGATGAATGACTTCACGTAGGGGGTTTACTGCACAAGGCCCCTGCAGAGGAAAAGCTTTATCCCAGTGAATATAAGATGCTCAGCTCTGCACAACATAAGGATTAGCATGCTTTCAGGAAGAACATAGAATAATAGAAGATCCAGCATGCAGAACACGGCGATCATTAGAAATTTATGAATTAGAGATGCTGTAATATACTCTTTCCCATAACTTGTCATACCAGACCAACCCACTAAAATGCAAATAGAGATAAAAAATGTGTCAATAACATAAAGAATAAAGAGATACTGTTTATACCCAAATTAAAATTTATGTTTTCATAAGGAAGCTATCGAAGGCTTTCCACAAATTGAGATTTGGCCATAGAAGGATTGAGTTGTATCTGAGGAATAGGGGAATACAAAAAAGTAATAAGAGAGGCACACAGACCAATCAATCATATTGGTCATATTCTTGAATTTAGAATGAAAAGAGGAACAACGCTTCCTAGCACAGGACACAGAATAGGACCACTTAGATTAGAATAGCATTCACATAAATGTTCTAACATAGAGTATAATTGAACATTGAAGAGATTAATTAACAACAGTAAAAATAAAAAGAGGGTCACCTAATTCTAATACAATAAGGGTCTCTCAGTGTAAGCAAGTCAGCTGAACATCGTGCTTGATGAGTGAGTAGATAGGTAGGTTAGGTGCATCTCTTATTTAGTGGGAAGTCTTGAGGCTAGTCTCCTTCCCCTTTTTCTACTTTTCCTTTCTCCTTTTGTTTGTGCTTCAACCTGGGCTTTTCATTTTTATAGATTTATAGAGACCGAGGAAATTTTTCTACTAATTTATATAGCCCAAAAAAAAATCCAAGATGACTATTTTCATTCAAAAGTCGAGCAAGGGAGGGGGAGGCTCCTGAAACCAAATGAGAAATGACTAGAAGGAACACAGAAGCTAGGGCCACAAAGCTATCTATGTCAAGTGTGTTAATTGAAAAAGGAGGGGAGACAACTTAAATGCCAACAAAAAAATCACTATTCAAAATGAAATTTTTCTAAGATTCATTGCTCGATTTTGCATGCTCTTCTCCTAAAATACGAAGAGACTTTCGAGGGAAGATCTGGGTTGGTTATTCTGGAAAGTCATGGGAGAGGCGGGCTAAGTGAATAAATAAATAATATAATGGTGCTACTATAGAATTTTATGAATCACGCATGGCACACTTTCTATATCTCCTCCGTATACAAGGTGAATAGCTTATAGCACAGCATGTTTACCACCACACTGGCTGGCTAGTGCATTCGCCTTACCATAATATAGCTGAGAAGTATGACCCTTTAATTATAACGCCCCATATCTCGTGACACGCGGAGCGTGGCATTTCCTTTTATAAAGTCAGTATAACTTCTAGCCAAAAGAATCATTCTTTATTTTATGAAAGAAGTACCATTCAAAGAGTGCATTGCCTTTTTAGTGACGAAGAGAAAGGCTTTGTATAGACACACTGAAGCCATGTTCATCGCCCTAGGCTCACCATTATTTCATTTCATTCAATTTATTAGTTCTAGCTCTAAAGAACATATACATAGAGCTATGTCGACCTATGTACATCTCGTTGACCAAATGATCAAGTATACCACACCATATATCATCCTGTCTTTCTATAGAATAGAGGAGAGATAAAGAAAAAGAAAAGATATAAAGATCATGCCATAAGACCTTGTTTATTTCTACTTGACATTATTTTCCTTATTTTTTTTGCATTACATAAGGCCTTTAGAGCTTACATAGTGCTTACGCTAAGGATCTAATTAGAGTCAAACTTGGATTTAAAAAAAAAACTTTCCACCAGAATACAAGTATAATCCTTGATCTTTAGTAAAGGTGGATTAAGCCAAAAAAAAAACTTTTTTTTTCAAAAAACATCTCAATGTCCTTATTGAGAGTCGCTCTACGAGATGTCCAGTAGTCTCTAACTTGGTCTTTAAATCATAAGTTTCTGCTCGTTCCCAGTGCTCTTAGGTTGGCCTTTCTACTTGACTAAGTATTAGTCTACTTGTGTAGTAGGTGTATGGGCTAGCCCTTGGTGCGGTCAGCTATGATATACTATTTTTCTTTCTTATTTAATAAGTTCAACTATAACATCTGGTGGTGCCCTCATGGGTACATTCCTCTTTGGGTTGGTTTAGTCTAATTGAAGTCAACTGACATATATGGGATATAGGGTGAGTTTTCATCAAGCTGATTGCTTGAGTCTATATGCTACCTTTCTTATCCGCCTCTCTACAAGGTCTATTTTCTTCTTCCTTCAGACTAGGCTAAGCCTTTAGGTTGTTTAAGTAGGTGGTTTGGGCTAGGTCGTTGTGCTCTTGCCACGTCTTATCAAAGTAAGGTAATAGGCAAGCCCCCTCCTACCGCAATGGTGTGAGGCATCAAAGACTGTTACCTTGTGGCCAACTTAAAGGGGCTAAAGTTCAACACAGAGCTTTTTGATTGTTAATTTATAGCAATGCTGGGCAACATCCAACAACTCTAGTCCTTTTGGTTAGTTTGCACTAAAGTGCCTTAAGTAGCCCTTGAGGAGTCCATTTATTCTCTTTGTCTGAGCTTTCAAAGATATACTGACCGTAGGCATCTTACTTACCATCAGATACTGATAGTCATCTTCTAACATTACCGACCTTTAAATAGTGAGTTTTCATCAATTTCCCATGACATAAAAAAAGCTATTTTTATTATTAGAAACAACCTTATTTTTTAGACCTCTTGCATTGCATTACTATAACAAAATAAAAAATAAAAAAAAAGCTCTTGTGACTCAAATTGAACCTTTCTTAGTGGAAGAAAGGAACAACGATGGATTCCTATAAAGCATTCAAGAACAAGAAGATTTAATCAAGTAATGAATTCTTATGTGGTCTAAGGAAATCAAAGGTCTGCTTCCACAATTTCATCTATATCAAATCTTAATATCAGAATAGCTTATATAGTCATGATTCAATTCAAGTCCACTGACTTTTTCTTTCTTTCTCTTCAAATCTGATTGGAACATTAGAGAAGTAGGAAGACTTTGGTGGGCAATTCATAATAGGTATCTAGAATATCTATGTTCTAGGACATAAAATATGAATAATGAAAGATGAAGAGCAGTATACCCTGTAGTGACATAGCAGTTCTTCTAATCAACTACTTATCATTAGAATGAAATCAACTTAAAAAAAACTACTCACCAAGTAGTTACCTTTTCTTTTCATATCTATATTCTCTGCTAAAAAAATGAAGACTAAGTAAGAAAGGAAAATATATAAGCCCTTTTTTATCGGAGTTGAATCGATGACTTACGCCTATTTCTTAGGGCATTTAAAGAACGTGACTCTACTGCTTAGTTAAACGGGCCCCTGTTATTTGATTCAATTCATGAATTAGCCCACTATTTACTGCATTATATATATATATATATATATTATACATAGTATATTATCCATGTATTTTTTACAACACGGCAAAACCAAATGGTTCAAATGAAATCTAAAATAAAAAAAAAAGTATTTTTAGGCCATACACTGATTTTTCCTAGGATTATAGTTCAATTAGTCAGAGTACTGCCTTGTCAAGGTGAAAGCTGTGGATTTGAACCCCATCAATCTCGATGGATAGAAAGCAGATTAAATTTATAAATAGGAGGAGAAAGAAAAGAAAGGAGATAGAAGGTGGTATAAGCTGTGAGCGATTAACAACATGTGAGGGATTTGCTTGAAGATTCCTATGTCTCTCTCTTACAAGCATTTCCCTTACTTTCAAATCCTCTCTTTTTAGTACTTAAAGTGCTATCTCAGTAGGATCCAAAAGGGGTGGCTCTTTTAAAATAAAGACTTTTATGGTAGGAGTTGCAGGAGGAAAGAGTGGAGACATCATAATTGGATTCCTATTAGGCACTCTTGGACTGCAAGGCCTTATCTTGAGTAATAGGTAACTGCCAATAATAGAATGATTACATGGACAATTAAGGATAAAAGAAAGTGAACTGCCACAAACAATTCCAGGGGACTTAGGTAGAATTGAACGAGTACATACTACTCCAAACACCTTTTGGAGATAGATGCTAAAGAGTAATTATTTGTACTATAAGAAAAAGGGGATTGGTGTGAAAAGATGAAATGCATGGAAAGATCTAACTATCTGTCAATGTGTTTTCATTTTTAAAGAAGAGAGTTGTATTAAGTTACATTCTTTTGCCTTTTATTTTTTCTTGGAAAAGACTTGCTTACATATTCGGTTCCACCTTAGAATTAGAATCATACCCCTATAGTTCATCATTTGAAGTCACTTTTGGTGATGCAATTCGAAAGGTGAGAAAAGCCTTCCTACGTTTGCGAGCCTTGGGCTATTTTTGCCCTAGCTTTTTAATTAATACCCCAACGACCTTACTTAAATGAGCATTTTTGAGGATTAGCCTACTTCTTATTACTCCATAGGGAAATTCCTAGAACATAATTAAGGGAGCCATGGAAAGGTGACTGAAACACCATTTCAGTATCAAATATTTCTTCCAAGTTACCTTTTAAAAGTGAATAACCACTAGAGTAATAGGCACCTTCTATTCAATTAAAAAATGTATGCTACTTTTCTCTCCTTTAAAGCTACCTAAGACTTTAAAAGAGGGTGAAACTTCTTTCGTTCATGACCTATACATACCTAAGACTCATTCACTCCTTAATGACATCAGTCATAGAGTTTTTGATGATAATAAAGCTTTTACTTTTTATACCCTTAGCCTCTTCCTTCTGGTTGATATGCTCTTCATTACACTCAGCCTTCTAAACTTAGAGTCTATCAACTCTACTTCTCTAACTCAATCTTCGTTTATCGACTCTTCTTAGAGAGTCTATAAACTCTACATTACTAATGCTCAACCTTTCTCATGGGACACTACAACATCATTCATCTCACCTACAATAAGAAAAAGGTAAAGAAAGACTATTAGCAATGTCCTCGATAGCATCCTATAACCTGTGAGGAGCGATTTCAGCTTCCTTAATCTTGTTCGTCATTCTAATTCTAACCTTATGCAAAGAGTGGTTAATCCTTCTTGTCATGTACAGTAGATACTATAACAGTGGTTATTCCATTCTTAGCTGATTCAACAAAGTGGATTATTTAACAATCGATTCCATAAGAGCAAATTCATGCAAAAAGCTAACATCCTTGTGAACAAACCGGTTTGGCACAGGCTTGCTTACTTTTAAGAGTTTGACCGATAAAGGTTTTTCTTCCTACTTTCTTACCAAGAGCAGGGACAAAAAGAGTCAGTACACCACTCATTCTACTGCATTAGGGAGAAAAAGAACCTATAGCTTACAGAACTAGTCACAAAGGCTTAACCACCAGTAGATGCCTAACTTTTATCGACAGGTAGCTACTTACTTTAGTAATCATTTGAGTCCTGGCCTAATCCTTTAGGGCTATCAATCAAAGTAGGAAAGAAAAAAGTCTTCAAAGTAGTCTATTACTACTATATGGTAGTTTTTTTCGTATGCCCGCCTCAACAAGAGTATGGGTTTCCATTGGGTAAAACCTTCTCGATCATCTTATTGGTACTGTGGTAAGTGCTTTCCTACTTGGCGCATTGCCTTCCTTTAAGTGATTGTACCACCTTTTGATCTCTTTCATGCATTCGTTCATTTTTTTCATAAAGCGAAAAGCAAACGCATATCCATTCATCGATACAACTAGTCATTGACTTTTTTTCCTTCCCTACTCTTAAGGGAGGTCATGAAATTAATGCTTATCCTAGACAGGTTGAAAAGAGTAAGAGTTGCTCACTCTTCTATCTAAAGTAGCTATAGATGCAGCAATTCCCCTTATGAAGATCTTTGGGCATCTCTCTCATGGTGAGCCTTAGTTTAGTATGGATGATAGGATGTCGAGAAGAGCCTTTAAAGAACGTATTCTTCCTCTTAGGGAAGTCTTGGTTGATTCAACTTAAGCAAGAACAGCATCTATTCCTTCAATATTTGTTAAGGGCCTCTTTTCTTTGTTTAACAACGTCATATAGGTAATCAGCCATATGAGTACCTGAAGACATCTTAAAAGGGTACTGTAGGCCATTTTAATGCATATTTAGAATCTCAATTTCCTATATGGTTTATTAAATGGTAGTTAACTAGTAAGAACATTTATAAGGGTTTTAAGATTCAAGGTTTCTTACCTTAATCAGAAGAGTAAGAGAAGGAAGAAGAGCTGGAAGCTAGAGAATTATGCCTAGCTATAAAGCCTAGATTTCCATGACATACTCAAAAGTGGTTTCTTATTCAATGGTGAGTTGATGAAGATATAAGGAAAGAACTCCCTTCTTAATTCCTATAGGGTAAAAAGAGAAGGGACTTCC
Organism: Prosopis cineraria; assembly: GCF_029017545.1. Classification (NCBI taxonomy): domain Eukaryota; kingdom Viridiplantae; phylum Streptophyta; class Magnoliopsida; order Fabales; family Fabaceae; genus Prosopis; species Prosopis cineraria. Next base: position 19,454,667 of record NW_026555335.1, read on the forward strand.
CAGAAGGAGAGTGGAAGCCCAAGAGAGAAGAAGTCATTCCAATCCCTGACTTCTATTCCTGATTTATCCCAACTCAGGAGGACAAAGGAAGACTCATAAAAAAGAAAAGTATGACAAAATGATTAGTTGCAAATAAGAAGAAGCTTTTCAAGGAGTTCTCACTTCTGGCCATACCAACCCCTTCAACTCCAAGATGGATTTCCCAATCAACATCAATAAATAAAGGCCTCCTACCCTTTAGGGTAATCCACAGGATTATAGACTTATCTAACAAATGAGAATTATAACATCTTAAGTTTTCCAAATAGTAATTATCAGTGTTTCTAAGGATAAATTGGTCAATTTAAATAAATTATTGATTAACGAGGTTTATGGGAGAATAACATAGTTTTTGGATTCTTGGACAACCTTAGAAGAAGGTTAGGGTGATGTTTGAGTGGAACATGGCATGGAAGGGAGTTTAAATTTTTATGGGACTTTTTGTGCCATGCACCGCGAGGGGTATGTCAATATGCCACGGTGCATGTGTAAAATTAGCAGTTATTAGTTTGTAAAAATAGACTAAAAATAGAAGAAAGAAAGAAGGAAAATGAGAGAATGGTGGAGAGGAGATCATGGTTGCTAGGGCACGATCCCTAGGCCACGTTGGGAGCATTTAGAACTTGAGTCATCATTGGGTAAGTTTCACATTCCTTCTTTTCCCTTTTTTATGTGAAAATATGGATTTATGGGCTATTAGGGGCTTTGATTTTGGTTCCTTTGGGTTTAGACTAAACCCATTAGTTTATTTAAGGTCTTAGGGAGTTAAATCAAGCTTATAACCCTAGGTTTGTGAGTTTTCTGGTGATTTGAGATATTTAGTTAGGGTTTGGATGAACCCTAAGTATAATTTGAAGATTTTGAGATAATATGGGAAATTGGATAATGATCTTAATGTGTTAGGATATTTAATAGGATGGTTTGAATGTTTTGAAATGATCGGTATAGTTAGATAAAGAAATTGAGTGTTATAGGCACTTAGAACATAGTGAATTCAAGGTTTATTCGAATGATAATTTATGATTGTCACTTGATTGTGTAAATTAAGTGTTGCTTAAGCTTGTCATGCATATAAAATGTTTGGAGCTAACGTTAAGCCACGGTAATCCTTTTGTGTGACAAGAGTTGAGGTAACCATATAGTTTATTATATTTATTAACTATTATAACTGTGTAGAAGTAAATATAAAGTGATAAACTTGTTATTTAAGAATTTTGTACAGGATTTGATATTGAAAAATAATTTTTAGCATGAACATTGGTTTGTGAAATGGAATTTGACAAGTCATTGATTTCAATGGATATGTACATATATATATATATGATATGAAATTAAATGTTGTGAAAATATGAATAAGTAGTGATAAATTTGAAAAAGCATGATCATAAAGGGTGAGAGTTCATCGAGATATGTGGAGATATATATATGTGAAGATATATAAGTGAAAAATTTATATGGTTGGGTTAGTACCATAGGACATCCGGTGCAGCATTATATGGGACTATTACCATGTGACATTCAGATAGTCTGGCAACTCCCTAGTACTTGTTAGGGCACGGTTAGAAGTCAACGATGCCTCTATCACGAGTATGTGAAGAAGGAAAAACCATAGTCCATAGGTGGGTTAGATTGCCTTTGGCCAGATGTTTTTACCACCAAAAGTGGGCTTGAGTCAACAAGTTACTGATTCAGGAGAGCCTATGGTTTCATGTCAGGGAGTATTGGAGGTTTAATGGTTAGATGATCATGTTAGTGTGTGATTGTGTGAAATTATTGTAAAAAGATGAACTTATCTCATAATTTGATATACATGATATTACCTTAGTTTTGATACTTTAATATGGTTATTTGTGGTAATAAGCATTTGACAAACTATATTGATTATTGAGATATTTATCTCACCCCATGGTTATATTTTATAGGTCAAGGCTTCGATAGGGACAAAGGAAAGGAAGGGGCATTTGAAGAGTGAAGAGCATAGTTATATAGCTCTTCCCTTTCTTCTTTTTGGGTATTGTAATGAATATTGTCAATACATAATATCAACTTAGGAATATGACATTATTTTAGTGATATCACTTATATGAATTTGTGCTAAGTATGCATATCTTGGTCCAAAGATGATGTTGTGTGTGCTTGGCCAAGTTACAATTACAAGTGATATAATTGAAGTGATTTATATGCCAAAATGACCAAGTTGATATGTGTGTTAAATGGAATCCACCCCTTCATGTTGTTGTGAATTGGGGTTTTAGTGGTCATTTTGAGTGTGAATGCTTAATTATATGTGATGATTGAAGTCTCATATTAAGTATGGTCTATTTGAGGTGGTCAAAGTGTCTTTGAGGCTAATGGCATTTGGCATTGTAAGTTAGACACCTTTGTGTGTATTTTGAGGTGAAAATGAATCATTTTGGTTTCAGATGTCCATCTTTTAAATGGATAATTATTTGAGTGTAAGACCGGTGCCATTAGTTAGAGGGCTTGAAGAGCTTCGTGTGGACACTTGAACCACTCAAATCAAATGTCAGATGGTAAAACGATGCACTCCGAAAGTTTGAAGAGTTGTCATGACAGCAATCTATTATCATGACAGTAGGTGCTTGCCGTGATGTAAGTGGCCTTCAAGGGACTCGTCCCTCTGTACTATCCACCACGGCAAACGGGCCAAAATTTTTAAAAAGTGGCTTGTTTTAGTCTAATTTGATGTGGTTTGATTTTCATGCTTTTGTATTTATTATTAATTAAATTTTTAATCATGGTTTAACCTCAAACAATATTTTAAAAAGGGTTTTCTTAAGATCCCATTATTTTAGACCAATTACCATTTAAACCTTTAGGCTGTGATAACTTTTTTTTTTAAATTTTATCTAATCCTAGTTATCACAATGACATTTATGAGTGTTGTCCTGGTAATGTCAAGGCGGACAGTACAAGAATGTTGGTCCTGAATCCGATTCAGGATCGGAGGAAACCATTGACTTTGCTACTACTTCTACTGGGTGGTCAATCATATCAATTGGTGAAACTGCTAATTTATTTTCCATACTGAAATCGAAATTGCTGCTACTTTGATTTAATGTTGGTGGTGAGTCAAATGTGATTTCATAGATGGAGAGAACTAACCTACGAGGTTAGTTTCTCAGATGACTTACTCATACCCGCATTACCTAAATGTTAGCAGCATGTTGGCGTGGAGCTGGCGGTCTATGGCAAAAAGGCTTAGGTGCTCTATGAATTTCATTTCCTAGCCTGTATTGACTAATCGCTAAGAGCTCATCCCGAGTCCTCTCGAGAGGAGATAACTCGAAGTACAGCATGAAGTAAGAAGTAAACCAAGCTCAATTAGCCATTATGTTAGGATGACTCGAGAAATATTGAAAGGGTATTCTGAGAGCCCTTAAGCTTGAAGCTATCTGACTTCAAGTTGTGAAGGAGGAATTCAAGTTGTAAGTAAAATAAGGAAGATCATTCATCAATGCTTTTACTAACTAAATGAAGAGTAAGCTCGGTGCATAATCAAGCTCATCTTGTAACCTCCTCTCATATATCCACTTAATATAAGAGAAGACTACGGTGTTACCATTAACTCACGTCATTCATAATAATCAAATTCATTTCAAAAGCTTCGGCCAAAGACTTCCTTTATAAAATCCATTAATCACAATACAATCAGAAAAAATATAGCAAAAGTAAATCATACACCACTCAAAAACATAGTGGACATAATCCACTAAAATTTCTATCTCAATTGCATGCAATTTAGCACACAAATAAACTAAAGTTTTGGTCCATGCACCACGGCAGATGCTCAGTGCACCACGGCATGTGGCACAGAGCCACATGCTCACCTTGTCTATGTCGTGCACCTCAGCATGCATCTCTATGCACCGCAGCATGCCTATCCATTTTTTTGCTATCATTTTGTTAGCAAAAATGATGAACTTCTAGCTCGTGCCATTTTCTCATACGACATCTGATCGAAGTGATTCAAATCGAGGCGGACATTACAAGAATATTAGTCCTAAGTCCAGTTTAGGATCGAGGGAAACTATTAAATTTACTACTACTTCCATTGGGTAGTCAATCAAATCAATTAGTGCAACTGTTGCTTTATTTTCCACGCTGAAATCAAAATTGTTGCTACTTTGATTCAATGCTGGTGGTGAGTCAAATGTGATTTCATAGATGGAGAGAATCAACCTACCAAGTTAGTTTATCGAATGACTTACTCATACCTACATTACCTAAATGTCAGTAGCATGTTGGCATGGAGCTGGCGATCCATGGCAAAAAGGCTTGGGGGTTCTATGAATTTAATTTTTAGGCCCATAATCGCTAAGAGGTCATCCTAAGTTCTCTCAGGATGGGATAACTCAAAGTACACCATGAAGTAAAAGTAAACCAAGCTCAATTAGCCATAATGTTAGGGTGACTTGAGAAATCTTGAAAAGGTATTCTGAGAGCCCTTAAGCTTGAAGCTATTCGGCTTCAAGCTGTAAAGGAAGAATCTGAGTTGTAAGTAAAATAAGGAAGATTGTTTATCAATGCTTTTAGTAACTAAACAAAGAGTAAGCCAGGTGCGTAATCAAGCACATCTTATAACCTCCTCTCATATATCCACTTAATATAAGAGAAGACTATGGTGTTACCATTAACTCACATCATTCACAATAGTCAAATTCATTTCAAAAGCTTTAGCCGAAGACTTACTTTATAAAATCCATTAAATCACAATACAATTAGAGAAAACACAGCGAAAGTAAATCATACACCACTCAAAGACATAGTGGACATAACCCACCAAAATTTCTATCTCAATTGTATGCAATTCAGCACACAAATAAACTAAAATTTTGGTTTGTACGTCATGGCAGACAGTCAGTGCACCACGACATGTGACACAGAGCCACACACTCTCCCTATCTATGTGGTGTACTATGGCATGCATCTCCATGCGCCGTGGTGCATCTGTCTATTTTTTTGCTATCATTTTGATAGCAAAAATGACAAACTTCCGACGTGTGCCATTTTCTCATACGTCATCTAATCAGAGTAATTCAAGCGTCCCAATGAAGCTTATCTTATATACTAACTAATGAGATAAGTTTGGATATGATCTAATGGTTTGATCAAATTTTAGATACCCGGGTGCCAAAAGTCATTTTTTCTGAAAATTTTACGCACCTAAGCGCTCAAATCGATCCCTTACTCTCATTAGACAACACTAGGCCTTGAATCAAGTCTAAAAAGATCTAATACACCTGATTGACCATAAATTATCACAATCATAATCATATAAATTTGACTCTTTTATAGCCAATTTTCATAACTCACTAACTTAACATACTATGCCATTTCTCGGCATAACTTAGCCCACTTGGTTATTTTTCAACTCATACATATGCAATCATATCCACAATACAATCTTAGTCCCCAAATTACTCATTTCATCATAATTTGTCCCTTAGCTTAAGATTCACCAATCATAATCACAATACAATCTTAGCCCCCAAATTACTCATTTTCTCATAATTTGTCCTTTGACTTAAAATTCACCGACACATAACCATTAGAACACAAACATACTCAATCAAAGCCCTTTTGTCTCAAACAATACATATACATATAATCAGGCTTGATTTCACAAAAACACAGTTCATTACATGCATGCAATCCTACGGCAACTCATATACACTTATATATACAATTTTTTAATTCAGTTCATTATATAACCTTAGAGTACATGGCTTCTCAATTCAAGCCGGTCCAGACTCTCTTGCCTTGGCCTGATCACTTTTCAATTATGTAAATATGTAACCACGAAGGTGAGATAAAAATTTCAATAACAGAATAACTCACTCCTATTAACTATCACATGCAACAATATGAAAGTAAACATAGTATACCATTAAAACCTCATTAAGTAGTATTTTCATCACATATCACATTTCATTTTTCATCTTTTCATCAATCCTAAAGAATTTCGTGTTATCTCATGATATTTCAACATATCACATAAAATACTAGTATGATCTCTACTAACCAAACCTCCAAATTATCCTGATATGAAACCATAGGCTAATCTCAGACCAATATACACTCTCATTAGTCTTGAGCTCATCTACAGTGGTAAAATTACCCGACCAAAGATGTTCTAATGCACAATACGAACTATAGTTTTCCCCTAATACACATAATAGGGCGTCGTTGACTCCAACCCTTATCACAAAGATACTAAGGAGTCTCTCATCTCTAATATAGTACCTTAATAGGCACTCAGAAGATCTTCTCTAACACCACACCTTTCAAGGCACTAAGGAGAATTGTTTCCAACACTGTATCCTATTAGGGTACTAAGGAAACCTTACCATATGGTCTTTATCATCTCTTATACTCTCGGGTGAACTCCCACTACTCAGATCATGCTTTCTCGAACCATTTAAGGTTCCCTTTTCACAATTTTTTTCCTTATACATAATACACACACACATATATATCTTTACATTACAAAACACAATTTCAATGTTCATTTTGACCAAAAGTCATTTTACACACACACAATCACTCAATGCCACAAAGCATGCTCAATTCAAAATCATTTCATGTATTACATATCATACTAACATATAGTTATAATAAACAGTCAAACAAAGGAAGTTATCAGTTACCTCAACCCTTTTGTCTCTAGAAAGATTACCCATGAATCTCTACTATCGTACAAGCTTATTTCAAGCTTCCTTTCTCTACTCACTCGCCCAATATGCTAATATGAAAACATTTGGCATATTTTAATCAATTGGTCCATTTTGACCAAAAACTCATTTTTACCACTTAGGGGCTATATTCATCCGTAAACTCTTTTCCATTTATCCATTTTAAGTTTATGGCTACACAATTACTACTTTACACCACCTCAACCAGTCTTATTGCACTCAGATCAGATTTTTGTCCAAACTTTCTCTCTCTAAAGTCTAAAATTAAGCCTGCGGATTCAAAGCTCTACCGTTCAACTGTAAACTAGTCATAAAGCTCTAATTTAACTTGCAAGAACCCTTTTATTACTATTAGGCAAGAATTAAATCCCTCAAATTTTACCGATTCAATTTTTCTATAACTCATTTTTAAAGAAATTTGTGCAGAATGGAAGGTAAGATTTATACATGGCTTACCTGGCAAGTTACCGATTCGAATCACCTTTTACTGTTCTAAAATGACTTAACCTATCTCCTCTCTCTATTTTGTGTGTTTCTCAAATTCTCTCCCCTAAAATTTTTGAAATTTATGACTTATAAAGTGGATTTTTGGTCCATACACTGTGACACATGTAGCACAAGCCATGGCATGTGGCATGGTGAGATTCATTCACACCACGCGTACTTGCTTTGACTTGAAACGGACTCCTATCACTCATATCTTCTCATATAACACACAAACAAGTCAAAATGCCAATTAATCATCCAAATCTCTAATCCCACTTTAATTTCTACTTCATCCTCGATTAACCTCTAAACTTAGGATTAAGAAATTTAGGATGTTACACATCTCCTCCTGTCTTCCTGAAGTTTCATTTCAGTTCTCCTTTAAGGTTCTCTTCAGTAATTGAACTAGTTAGCAGGGACAAATTCCATTGTGCTTTGAAACTTAAAGATTTAATTAAGTAAGCTTGGCTTTGGCATTTGCTATAGGAAGTTTATTTATCAGGGGCATGCCTTAAGGAAAGGAGTAACTTTCATGAGTATCTAGAAACAATGGGATCTCTCTTCTTAACTCATTCTTTCATCTTAAATCCTTTCATCTTAAAGGTTTGATAGTTGCAGTTAATAAAGCAAGTTCTTCTCTTAACACAGGGAACTCTAAAGCTTCCATCAATGGCTTACTTTTTACCTTGCTCAATGCTTCAGAAAGAGGGATTACTTAAACATATAGCGAGTGTAGTTTATGGAACGAGTCTAAAAGACTATACTTACACTGAGATTATTGATTAATAATAAGCTAGCTACGCACGATAGACTGATTCAAAGACAGATACAAAAGGCATTAAGAATTGCTTATAGAAAGAGAAGACTAACTACTGGTGCGGAAGATGAGCTGTTAATAAAGCTTGATTCTCTTACTTACGCAATTCAGTCTTTAACAGCACTTATCTCATATCTTGGACTATTCTTAATGATCTTACTAGGAAACTGTAGTTTGTATAGCCTATATTCTATAAGTTCTAAGTTAGAGTGAGGACTGAAGGATGGAGCTATTTCCCTGGGAAGGTCAAGCCCATTACCAAAGCCCCACCCATCTACCATAATGGACACTAACACCATTTCAGAATGATAATGAAAAGGAAAAAAGTGACTACCCTACTTCACTTATAATAAGAAGATTAAGGAGGGAGAACGGAAGACAAAAGAGCCCTAAGTTATATCATACTAAGAACTAACTTGCCATTGACCTAATCAAGCGGGAGATCACCTTTGCTCATGTTCTGAGAATATTCACTGCTCTAAGTAGGCGAACTAGAATCCTTATGTCAGGTTGGTTTTCTTCCTTACTGGCAAGCCCCTTCTCATAGTTGCTTGTCTTTTTATCGCTACGCTTATGAGGAACTCGCTTTCCTGAGCCTGCCTTGCATACCCCATTAGTTCTTAGTTTTGGGAGGGTTTTCTAAGGTAGTAACACTTTGCATTCGCAAGAACTCTTTTGAGTTTGGTAACATCGTTCAGTTCATAGGTTTGGACACAAACGGAAGCAATATGTTTCTTAATGAATCCCTAAGGAGAATGAAGTTCAAAATAGGAAACAAAACAAGCAAGGGACTTAGAGATAGAAAGTGGTGCACTAGCACGAAATCCATCATTGGCAAAACAATTATTTGGTTATGCCATTTTGGGCTTTGGTAATGGTAGTCATTTGTGATTGAAATTAGTCAAACTAATTATAGTTTTCAATAATCAAATGTAATACGCTTTGAAAATAAAAAAATAAAATGAAAACAACTTTAAGATGTTTCCATTTTTTGATTTTAAAAACAAAGAAAAATACAATCATTGATTTTTATAATTTTATTAGGTTTTGCTTTTAGTCCTTGTAGTTTTTTTGTAGTATTTTTAGTCTCCATAATTTCAATAAGATTGGGTGAAGTTTGTTTCCTAAGCCCCTAACAATGTTAAATTGCTGAAACTATAAGAACTCAACATGGAAAACAAATTACAATGACTAAAAATAAAATCCAATAAAACCATGGGGATAAACGATTGTGTAAAACAAAAAACAACAATAATTTTGCAAATGTGTTTTTAATTTTTTTTTCTAAAAATAGAAAATAATTTTTAAAAACACGAATGAGACAAGTCTTAATTAAGAATCTGATTCAATCTCTGTTCCATCCAGCACACAATATGCCCTTTGCTGATCAATCTGCAGGCTTGTTTGGGGAGGAGGTTGCCAAGAGAAAAAATCCGTGTTAGGTGATGATATGATGGAATCTTTCAACATTGAGATTTAGAAAACTCAGAAATGGAAGACCACCAAGTTATTAATTCCTTGCTTTGTCAGATAGATTAACAAATATGTATAAAATGAATAGTTGCTCCAAGAGAGAAAATGTTGTTGATTGAGAAGTAGACTTATTTTTTTAAAAATGACAATAAATAAAAAACAACTTGGTATGTTTAGTTTCATGTTATTTTAATACTTTTCAAATATGAAATCAAACATATCTTTAATAATAATTTCATCCAAATGGCACAACATACTAGTTGAATAAAAACCAAAAGTAGTTTTGGATTCTTAGGCAACGCGCGTTTGGTTACATATGGAAAAAGAATTGTTTTCATATTGTATAAAAAAATTAAGATATTTAAGGTGTATCATATCGTATTTATCATCTTTATGTTATCATTATTTAATAATAAAATTTTGTTTCTATTTATTTAGAAAAACCATTCACTTTTCTCAACTATAATTTTTTTTTTTTTCATTTCATTTTAGGTTGATTCTATTCAACGTACAAATAGATCCATGCATATAAAAGGATGCAAGAATCCCTAAACTGTCATTATTTTAGGTTAAATTACCATGTTAATCTTTAATTAGCTATCATATTTTATTTATTTGAATTTTGAAAATCTCACTACACATTTATAAAATCATTGTGGTTGCGTTGCTTTCCTAATGTGTATCACACGACAAGGAAAAAACTTTAAAAGTCATTCGCGTGTACATGACACCAACATAATGAACCTAAATGGTTTCAGAACTTCAATTGAATGACAGAAATTGAAAAACCCAAGAAATGAAAATAAAACATATGTTCATATAAAACAAGTTTCATTACATTATACGAATTTTCATGTACAGATATCGAAATACAACAGAGGCTTTTTCCAGAATCCAAAGTCTCTATGCGTTGAATCCTGTATAATTAAGATTATATATTTATTCCTGTAGCAAAAAAAGATTATATATTTATTCAACCTGAGCTTTCTTAACTTTGGTCTTGAACAGTAAAATATGCAATTTTTCAATTGAAAAATAAAGGAAACACCCCGTTGAATGCGTCACAAAAGAGCCAAAACTTGAGCCCACAATACAATGCCAGACCGGACCATACGCTTTGTCAAACTCCTGCACATGAACTTTATATTATTTAATACATGGCACATACTATAATTTATCAAATCAATGCAAAGTGACTATTTTACAAATCTCGCTGACCAGAAATAAATATATAAATTAAACAATCCATGCTTCTTTTATTATGCACATGGGGTGGGAATTAAAAAATGTACAGGATTAGTTTAGGGTAATGATATGTTTCTTTTTCTAAGTACATATAATTAGCAATAACTTTAGGGCCTTGAGGAGTTTAATGTTATTTTTTTAAAACAAAAAATTCCATCCATTGGCGTCTTTAAAAACCTGATATATAATTACTGACTGACTAAGCTAATCTAAACTAACACTGTGTAAAATTGTTATTTAACATGATTGTACCACAAATATTGTGAAGATCCTTTTGACGTATTTATTGAATATGATTGTATATTTTATAACTAAAATTTAAAACTTTAAAATAAACTGATTTAACTCTTTTTACTAGTCAAATCAAGAGCAAATGGTGCGTTTAATGTTATTTTGACATTTGGTTAAGGTGGGGAATCTCTAATGAATGATTTGATTTTGACAATAGACAGTTTCAACAGAATTGGGTTGAAGAAGTGGACGGTCAGGATTGAGAGATCTAGTCTTGGTCGTTGACATAGATCAGCGAGCCATTTCGAATGATTCTGACCAATGAACAATAAAAGGTGAGGGAGGGAGAGAGAGGAAATGGCCATTCATGACTGGTCTAGTTCATCATCATTCGATTCTTCTGTGGGGTTCAATGAACGATGCTCAATCATCCAAGAAACAAAATTCCAAAAAGAAACAAGAAGTAAATAATTGTATCACTATCTGCTGCGCGAGCTAGATGATATACAGACCACAGGAACATGCACAGCTAACTAGAAAATTTGCGGACAGGCTCAATTTACCAAGAATGAATATGCCCATGTCAATTATATATTCATGCCTGAAGTAGACCACAGGAACATGCACAACTAACTAGAAAATTTGCGGACAGGCTCAATTTACCAAGAATAAATATGCCCATGTCAATTATATTTTCACGCCTGAAGTAGGTCCCTCTAATAAAAGATGGAGACATATCAATTATATTTAATTATGAACAATTTGGCCAACCAGATTTTCATATGCATGATCTACCAAATAATTAATTAATTTTCCCATCATTTATGTGTTGCTTAATTAATTACCATGGGAACTACTGTTTAAAGAGACAAAGAAACTGAGATTTTAAGTGTTTCAACTGGAGAGGTAGGTGAATTTTGAAGCATACCTTCTTTATGTTATGAGCGATGTGTTTAGAGCTAAACTTCTCCAAGCTATCATATGTTCTCCTAGCACAGCGGAAGGCTTGCACTTGCATGAAGCTTGGCATGTCAGTGACCAAAACCTTTACCTGAAGATATGCAGTCACAGAAGATAATGTTTCAATCTGAGACACTGACTTTCTATTCCCCTCAATAACTATCCCTCTCACTGCTGACAGATTTGATTCAATGTGGGAGACTGATTTCCTTCCCTCAACTATTACTCCTCCTGATTCTAATGCTGATTCTGCAGATATTGACTTTCTTCCCTCATCATATCCTCCTCCTGATCCTAGCTCTAAGCAAGAAGTTGATTTTCTGCCCTCAACAAATCCTCCTCCTCCTCCTGCTTCTGCTGCTGATAAGCCTCTTTGGCCGCCATTAATGCCGACACTCAAGCTTCGAGCTTTTGATATCCTAGTTAGCCAACAGAGTGAATTGGATTTCTTCCCCACCTCGACTACTGTAGAAGGCTGATCAAGCTCATTATTCTTCTTCCTTGGATTCCCTTTCCCGCCTTTGTAAATGTACAAGAACCCTCTCTTCTGCTGGTTAGCCATTTTCTGACAGATTAGTCTCTCCCTCCTCAAGGTCTGAAGTGAGTAACAATGGATCCAATAAGAGCCAAGGCACACAGAAATATATATAAATGTGTTGAAAAGGGCAGTGTTTGGAATCACGAGCACAGGGAAGGTCCATTAGAATAATGTTTATTAGCAAGAAGGTGAAATATTTATAAAGACAAACCCATGTGTTGCTGCCTGTGATCAAAATAATATGACAAACGCTAGTGTAGATTTCACCTATATTTACATATATCATTCTCAAGTGGGCCCTTCAGTAATGAACATGTAATAATGTAAAGCAAACTTTTTAATGAGAATCGTCTTGGTTACAGGTCTATTAATAGTCATCTCAGCTTACTTACAGATGGGATAATTTTTAACTAAGAATTTCTCTATTAGTTTTGATTCAAAGTTCAAAGCCCATAAAATAGGCACTGTGGTGTGGGATTAATCATTGGCCCTCTAAGGCATATTTGTCTCCACATAAACTGTTTCTAGACAGCCAGCATACAGGGACCCCAATCTTCGCCACCGCCTATTTTGTTGGGCACCCTTATAAAAATGTCACTGTCCTCTTCACTAAATCTTCAATTTCCATTTCTTTAATCAAACAGCTAGCAGGCATGACCTAAAACTAGTTTTTTTTGGACCCTACTCTCTCAAATGGTTTGTGGATTAAACTGATGATAGTGATGATGATGATCAGCATTAATAGCTTTGTTAAGAACTAATAGCAAGTAGAGACATTTTGGCCTTGTGGTTCACTATTTTTGGCAGTTTGTGGTATGACAAAAAGGATAGACTTTTTGGCTTTTCCTCTCATCCTCATGGTTGTGGTAGCTTCACACATTGCTGTCCATTAAATGAATGAGTGTGCACAATACAGCTAAGCTACTCTATAATAAACAGGATGTGGATAACATTCCAAAACAGTTGTGACTTGAAACTTTTTGAATCATTTTAGTTAACTATCCCTCTACAAAAAATAATCAAGAAAAACAAAATTAGAGGTCTCATATGACCAAAAAAAATGAGTGATTCCAACATTTGACACATTAGTAACTCTTTAGTATCCATGCTCTTCAAGCAGTGAGACAAGGGCCGTACTACATAAGGGCACTGTAACTTTTTCTTCTTTACAAATAAATGAATAGATGTACTTTGGAAAAACTCATATAAGACCCTGATATAATTAGATGAGAATAGTATGATTGAGTACAAGTTCAATGGAAATGTCTATCTTAAAAAATTAATATATTGGTTGAAATAATTTCTTAAACTTATAAACTCCACTTCACTTATGAGATTTTTCGATATCAAACTCATGAAAATATCACCCATTCGATAGCTAACATCTTTGATGACTCCACTTTATGACACTTCACTTGATTTTTGACCAATCAAAAGGCTTCATGGGTAGCATTTTTTATGAGACCTACCTCTCAATGAAAGAACTAATATCATGAGTACAAATTTAAAAAGAAAATCATCCTAAAAGATTAGTTTATTGGATGTGAGAACCTCTTAAACGTGCAAATCCAATTTCAGTTGTGAGACTTTCCATGCAGGACTCATGACATTATGCATAGATTAAATTAGCAATAAACCAATTCCCTTACAAAATATAAAATTTAGAACAAGCCTCGCAACTCAATTCAGAAGCATTACTATACAATTTATTCTTCAGATTAATACACAACAGCCATCTAGTTAACTGATGATGATGATGTACGCATGACTCGTCAAGCAAAAGAAGTTAATAACTGAGAGCATCAAGGGGTTGGTGAGCGATATAGCAGCTTCCGAAGCTTAAAATATGCCCAGAGACGAAGAACTTTTCACAATCCTTCTGATCCCAGTGACTAATTATTAAAGAACTACGGTTGCGAGTCGAAGATCTCTCTTCATCGAGGATCATCGAGGATCACAATCCATCTAGTTTAGATATTTTATTAAAAATTATTTATTCTGTAAAAAAATTATAAAAATCAAACATTATTTTATATTTTTTGTTACAATAATAAAAAAGTTATTATTAATTATTTGTTTTAAAATTTTATGATATTTTCTTTATTTGTTTTATAAAAATAATTTATTACTTAATTATTTTAAAATTTTAAGGCATTTTTGTCTATATTATATTTTTAAGGTTAAAGTATATATTTAGTCATTTAACTTTACATAATATTTCATTTTAATTCCTTAACTTTATAAGATGTTTTTTTAGTCCTCTAACCCTAACATTGTTAGGTTATCCTAACAAACTTTTACATCAAACTTTTAAATATTGACAAAAAAATTTTAAATGTTAGTATATAAAATTTATTTTTTAAAAATAATAATTATTGATATAAAAAATAATCATTTAAAATTAACAATATTAGAGTTAAAAGACTAAATAATACTTTATAAAATTAAAAAAACTAATTGAAATTTTGTATAAAGTTAGATGATTAAAATTATTCTTTAACCTATTTTTAAAATATTTTTCTCATCTGCTGTATTAAATTATTTTTAAAATTTTTTTAAAATAATAAAACACCTGCTTCTTTTTTGAATTTTGATTTTTTTAAAAAAAATTAAATGAACATAATAAAAACTCATGAAATAATTTTTTTCACAAATTAAGTTGAAATAAATGGACCCAAAATGTTTATTCTTCAAAGTTTTACTAAATTTATAATTTGATCCCTATATTTTAACTATGATGGGTTCAAAAGGAAATGTGAGCCACACCATTTCACTACTTGAACCGGATCCATGCCAATCAAAGCCCAATATGTTAAGCCCGAAATTGGAATGGCAGGACTTAAGTAAAACGGAGCGTTGCAAAGGTTCTTTCCCATAACCCATCAAAAATTCAAATCTTGAAATGCGGACCAATTTGCGGGCCACAAAGAGCATCTGCCCTGCACGAGAATGGGGAACAGTTTCAATTTGAAAGAGGGTAGCCACGTGTTGTTAATTTGACTTCCAAAAAGTTTCAAAAGCACTTTTTAAAAAGCCGAATCCGATTGCAAATCAGGCAATGAGGATGGGCTTCATGCAACTTCAATGTGGGTTTCTTATTTGGGCTTGGGCCTGTAGGATTAATAAATACTTGAAATTGATTCACAATAAAGTCTCATTTTCTGAGTTTAAGGCCTAAGAAATAGGGCAATCAGAATCCAAAATATAAATGGGCCTTGAAGGGTATAAGATCCTTTTCTTGAAATTAAGGAATGTTGTTTATCGGGCCTCAAGAATGCAAAAGTCATGAAAGAAACCCAATTATGTGACATCTCAATTTTTTATCTAGCATTTAAATAATATTAGGATGAGATTTCATAATAATTAGAATTAGAATTTATTATGTGATCAATTGAGTAAGAAACTAAGAATATTTTACATAAAAATAAATTAAAAATAATTTTTTAGAAAAGAGTAAATGGTCATATATTATTCAAGAAAAATATTTAAAATAAATGTTACAATTTACTAATTAGTTAATTATTTAAAAATTATTTTATATAAAATACATAAATTCAGCTCAAAATTTTAAATTTTGAAAGTCTTGAAATTTTTTTATATGTATAATTAAATAGGTTTTTTTATAATATATATTTAAAGATTTTAAAAAACTAAATATAATATAAAATCAAATAGTGGATAGCCCAACCCACATTTTGATCATGGAATAGGGTATTATTTAGGGAGAATGGCATTAAGGGCCCTAAAAATAGAGTTTATTTCACTTAGGGCTTAAATGAATCTAAAATTGCTTTGCAGGCCTTGAGGCTTCAAGTGTAATATTTCTTTAGAGCAAAAATACTATTTTGCCCTTAATGGATAGAAATGAAATTGAACACAGAGAAAGAATGATAGACACACGGGAATGGGTATTCAACTAGAGAATGGGAAGGTTTCTTATCTCTAATGGAGAGGAATAACTTTTGAGGTGTGTAGATTTCAAAATCTCTCATCTTAAGAAGTGCTTTGATAAGTTCATGATCTCAGCTAGAGGTTTTTAGATTTCTCACATTGTTGTAGTAAAAATGAGTTGAGATTTTTACTATTCTTGCTGTAGAAATGAGAGGCATCCATTATTGCTGCATAAATCATTTAAGGGTACAAATAATTTAAGGTATGTCATTGCTGCATGTCAGTTGCTGGTGAAGTGGCGACAGAGATGATCTTCACTCATTTAATATGTAGTGATTTATTTAATAGAAGCATTTAATGGGGGTTTTACATAAGGTAGTGGGTGTATATGAGATGGACTTTTTATTATACAAAGTTAAATGTAATCTTGTTAAAATTGAAATATTATTTGTGATTCTACTGTTAATATGAGGTAAAGGTTGCTGAACCATTTTGGCCATGAAAGTTTTAGAGTGGATTAGTTGTCGTACAATAATGATGGTTGACTTCTTTATATTGCAATTTCACATGTGAATTGAATAAAATATGATCCAATATAAAGAAAATCTTCTGTCAGAAATGTTGGAGTATTTGTTGTGCAAAAATGAACTTTGAGTTGTTTTTATTAAATGTTGAGTTGTGCATTATATTAAACCTAGCCTGATAATAAATTGGAATCACATGATGTTCAGGTGAGAATATATGAACTTTGTATTGTGCATAGTAGATATTATGTTGTGTCATGTTTGCCTAACTTGAGCATTCCTTTTGTTAAGACTAGCCTAATGACAAACTAGAATAACATGAACTTTCAGGTGAGAATTTATGAATCTTGTATTGTGCATAGTAGATATTGTGTTACATATTATTTGCCTACTTGTGCAATTTATTGAGGAAGCCTAACCTATTGATATAAGCTAAAGGTTGTTGAACTATTAAGTTGGTTTAGGTAAGAATATATAAACTTTGTGTTGTGCATAGTGGATATTATGTTGTGCTATATTTGCCTAACTTCAGCATTCCATTTGTTAAGCCTAGCCTTATGATAAACTTGAATAACATGGACTTTTAGGTGAGAATATATAAACCTTGTGTTGTCCATAGTGGATATTGTATTATACATGATTTGCCTGCTTTTGCAATTTGTTAATGAAGCCTAACCTACTGATAGAAGCTAAAGGCTGCTGAACTATTAAGTTGGTTATAAAAGTTTTAGAGTGGATTAGTTGTTTTACAATATCTATAGTTGACCTGTTAATATTGAATTTTGACATGTGAATTGAATACAATATAATTCTCAATGTAAAGACAATCGGCTAGCAAAGACGTTGGAGTATCTGTTGTCTGAAAATGAATTTTGAGTTATTGATATCGAACTTTATGTTGTGTAAAATAAAAGATGGGCTTTTATATGTAAAAATTTACCTAGATTAATTTGTTCATTGTAGGTTAATATAAGAGATAGAAAGTAGTTTTAGAGAAAAATTATTTTGTTTCTTCTACTATGGTGGTGAATTTTTGAGAAGTGTTGATAGTGGTATGAAGTATGAGGGTGGAAATATAATTATAAGAACCATAACAAAAGGAATGAAATATACAGAGCTAAGATCATTTATATCTTCAAAATTTTGCCATGGTGATAATGAAAGTGACATAAAGTTCACTGTTGAGATTAATTCAAACACATTCATATATCTTCTTGACAATGTTGGAGTTGAACAATTATTTGAATACAATGGAAGAACTGCTCATGTGTATGTTGCTAGATGGGCTGCATTGGAAGATGATCCTGAAGAGTAAGTACTAACATTCACATTAATTGGGTCAAAAAATGCATTGTCAGGAATACTGGATTATATGTTGTGTAAACATGAATATTTACTTGTTTATATTGAATGGTTAGTTATGTAAAATAAAAGTTATTAATACAGAGCACTAATAATATAGTAACTTTTGTAAATGCGGGATAGACCAGTTTTTATCATTTTCATATGGAAGTTCTCTATCTCCTCAGCGTTAGGATATTGATTTGGAAGGCTTTAGCATACCTAACTCTAAAGGATGCATTCCAACAGAAAGTAGAGAAGATAATTTAGCTATCCAATGCATTCCTACCCTTATTTTAGAGATGAATGCTAGCAAGTGGAAGGATTCTCTTATTAGGGTAGGACAAATTTTTGCTCATGTTGTGGTGTTTAGGAAGGCATTATACAAGTATAGCCTAGCGTATAAGTTTGGATATAAATTTCTGAAGAACAAACCAGGTCAAGTTATTGTGAAGTGTGTAGTTGAGGGATGTCCATGGTATATTAGAGCATACAAGTTAGGTGGAAAAGATAATAGTATCTTAAGTATAAGAACTTTCAAGGATCAACATCTTCATATTGCATAAAACAATCTTGATGTTGCCTATAAAAGAAGATCAATACTAACCTCATCCATAATAATTGATGAGCTAAGGACTTCTATATGAAAGTCTCTTAATGATATTATACGAGACATCTATAGGGAGTATGGTTTGAAACTTAGTTATTATCAAGCATATAGAGGCAAGGAGAAAGCTTTAGCTAAAAGATATAGTCAACCAGATGAATCATATATGTTAATTCCCTGGATGTGTCAAAGGCTAATTAAAAGTGATTTGACCACAGTTGCAAAATGGATAGCTAGGCCATGTAATAGATTTCAATGTTTGTTTGTTGCATATGGATGTAGGATAAAAGGTTTCATGGAAGGTGTTCAACCCATATTATATATAGATGGTTCTTTCTTAAGTGGACCATATAAGGAAACTTTACTACAAGCATGTGCATATGATGCAGATAATGAGATGTTTCCTGTGGCATATGCCATTGTAGGTGGTGAGATAGTTGAGGAGTGGTCATGGTTTCTTCAAAATATTAAGGAGATATCAAAATCGCAAGAGATAACAGTAGTGTCTGACAGACATAATTCAATCATTAGGGCTGCATAAGAAATATATAGTTGTGACAACAATGCTTTTTGTTACCATCATGTGAAAGAAAACTTTAGGTCAGAATTTTTGAAAGTTACAAGAGATAAAAGAAAGAATAGAGTGACAAAGGATGCAGCATTCAAGCTCCTAGATGCAATAGCTTATGCAAGACTCCTTAATGAGTTTAATGTTGCAATGTTAAATATGATGAATTTCTATCTGAATTTATTTCAATGGCTTGAAACACATGGTGATATAGATATATGGGCATTTAGCAAGTTTCCCTACAGGAGGTGGGATAACATAACGACCAACATTGCTGAGTCCTTTAATTCTTGGGTTGCCAAGGAAAGGAAATATAATATTGCTATTTTTATGTACAAGCATCGGGAGAAATTAGTGAAGAAGCTACACAACAGCAAAGTCCATTAGAAAAGTGGACAAATGGTGTTGGACCAAATGTGGAGACTAAGCTAAAGGAAAATGTGTAAAGAGGTGATACATTGCAAGTAGATTTTTGTGCATTGAACATTGTTAGAGTAAAAACATTAAATGGAGATGTGTGAGAAAATCTTGAATTACGTAAATGCTCTTACCTGGCATGGCAGATGTCTGGACTACCATGTCCTCAAGTATGTGCTGCCATAAAGCTTTCACATGGCAATATATATCGATATGTTGAGGAATGGTATCATTTAAGTCGTCAAGAAAAAAATCTATGGCAGTAATATGATCTTGATTAAGACTTTTGACATTCTAAAGCTTGATACAGCAACATTGATAGATAACTTATCACAAACTTTCTTACAACCGCCTTCAACCAACCATCCTCCTAGGGGGCCAAGAATAAGGGGGATAGAGTCTTAATTCTAAGATAAGAAGATTTATCATTGTTCAAGATGTGGGGAGGCTAGACACAGTCGCAAGACATACAAGAATCCTAACCCATCATGAGAAGTAGTCACATTATACTTCTTTGGTGTACATAGGCAGCTATAATTATGTATATGAAAGCATTCTCAATTAATATTTTTTTAGGTAATTGGGAATGATAGATATTTTTATTTGTATATAGAGAAGCAATTGTTAGATATTTTGGATACAGTGGATAACTTTTTATATATGCCAAGCTTGAAATATGATGTCAAATTTCATATGGGTACTTGTTTTAATACTAAGGCTAGTACCAATATGAAATTCTAATTTAATGTAATTGTCCTTATTAATATTGAAAATGCATAGACCTTTCATTGTGCATTTGTGGACAGCATCTTGTGCATAGTAGGTATTTTATCGTACATGGTTCGTGTTGCCATTTTAGCCAAAATAAGGTAACTAAATTACTCAAAATTCATGGACTTTTCATTATGCATACATGGACATCATCTTGTGCATAGTGGGTGTTCTGTTGTGCATGGTTTGCTTAACCTGTCATTTTCTCTAGGCTAGTAGTGAAATACTGGAAACTTTCCATTGTGCATGCATGAATATCGTATTGTGCATAGTGGGTGTTTCGTCATGCATGGTCTGTGTAGCCATTTCAGCCAAAATAAGTTTATTGAATTACTTAAAATTCATGGATTTTTTATTGTGCATGTATGGACATCGTCTTGTATATAGTAGGTGTTTTGTTGTGTATGGTCTGTACAACTTGTCATTTCTCTAGGCTAGTAGTAAAATACTGGAAAATGCATGGACTTTTTGTTATGCATGCATGGACATCGTCTTATACATAGTGGGTGTTCTGTTGTACATGGTCTGCGTAACTTGTTATTTTCTCTAGGCTAATAGTAAAATATTAGAAATGCATGGACTTTTCATTGTGCATGCATGGACATCATATTGTGCATAGTGGGTGTTTTGTCGTGCATGATCTACGCAGCCATTTCAGCCAAGGGTACTGAATTACTAAAAATTCATGAATTTTTCATTGTGCATGCATGGACATCATCTTGTGCATAGTAGTGGTTCTATTGTGCATGGTCTGTGTAGCCATTTCAGTCAAAACAAGGCTACTGAAATACTAAAAATACATGAACTTTTTATTGTACAAGCGTGGACATCGTCTTGCGCATAGTGAATGTTCTGTTATGTATGGTTTGTGTAGCCATTTCAGTCAAAACAAGGCTACTGAAATACTAAAAACGCATAGACTTTTCGTTGCACATGCATGAACATTGTCTTGTGCATAGTAGGTGTTGTCTTATACATAATAAAAAGGTTGAGACTTGTAGATTTCATTTCCTCTTCATGTAAATATATACATAATTCCAATTACAAACAAAAACTATTTCCAAATTACAAAAAAACATCTTTAAATATGTATATAATCCTAATCAGAGAACCTAATTCTACAATCCTAAATTTTTGTTTTCATTTACCTATTCCTACAAGTAAAAGTGGACATTCACAGATGACATTGTTGGGATGCTCCACTAGCTAGCATAATATGTCACACCTCATGGCCGATAGTTCTTGTGTTATGTATCTAGACATGGTAAACAGAGGATAGTTAACATTGACGGTATTGTTCTAGAATTTGAGCCACACAATGAGATGAATTCCACAATCATTATTGCACAACAAAGGCAATAGAGTGAGATATGAGTGAATATTTTGTTTTTGAAAAAGTTTTCAATGTTATACCAGCGTAACTTACTTGTTCTCTTGCTTGAAGACCTGTGGATAGAGTATGTCATTGCGGTACTCCATGTCAGATAGTTTTAGCTTTACCTTGAGAAAAATTGATCTGAAATGCTCCCTCTGTAAAGGTAAATGGTCAGCTAACAGACACAAAAAGGTTGACAAATTTAAAAGCAAGTGTTCATAATTTAGAGCATATAATATTTGCACCCATCATTATTGGGGCCTTGTACACTAGATCCTTCAGGCATTTTTTTTGCCAACTTCCTCTTCCCTTTTCTTCTTGCTTTTCTCATCTCTTCCTCCTCAGCCTGTAATTGCTCGTGATCAACCATAGAATCAAGAATATAAAATTTCATTATCCTTGGCTCCAAGACAAAGTAGAACCAATGGTTTCCAACAACCGTAGGCCTAAATATGAAATCATAGTCGCCTAAGTTATATCCTAAATGCTCAGGGATAATATGCTTTGCATTCTCATCTATATTCTAGCGTGATAGATTCTTTATCATCTTAGCCATAAATTCAGCATCAAAAATATGATGCGTGGCATGAGATAAATACTCCTTCTAATCACCTACAAGAGTCCTGCTGACCATAGTAATTACCTATATGGATATATATGGACATTTAGTTGTTCATTTACGAACATGCAGTTGTACATACATGGACTTCCATTGTTAAATATAGGTTTAAAATTTTTTTACACGATTGCTTATCTATTGTGTTAGTCTAAGAGAACGTAGCTTACTCCGTGTAAGATAATAGTCATACATTTGGACAAATATCCTATGGCATCCAACCAAAACAAATAATTATAATGCTTTATAGTAAAGAACATTTTTTTTTTGAATTTCTTATGATAGTAATTTTCTACTTACTCTCTACCATCCTCTATTGTACAGCAATCTGTGTATAATCTGTATAACCATTGCTTGTCATTAACTTTTTTCTTCTTCTGGGTAACAAGTGGGATCCACGGAGATTTAACAATAGCCTTCTTCTTCCTCTTAGATCTCATGACTAGAAATTTTCCTTTCTCTTTGGTAGCTACCTTGTGTTTAGATGCATCCCTGTCTGATTTCTCTACTTCTTCTCCCTCTTGATCTGTATCTTTCTCTTTATCCTCCCTGCCTTCTTGTTTTTCACTCTTTATGTTTTTAACATCCTTCACCTCTGCTTGTTCTTCTATCTCTATGTTTGCATCATCCTCATCCTTATCATGTTCCCCCTCCTCATCCCCTCATCGTCCTTGTCATTCTCACCTACCTCATCTTCATCCTCTTCCTCTTCCTCTTCTATGACAGCCCTCTCTGATTGCAACTCTAGTAGTTCATTAGCTATGTAAGATATGACTCTCTCCTGTACTTCCTTCATTGCCTATAAAACATAAAATGTGCACTTATTCATGATAATATGTTCATATTTGACAATGAAATGTTCGCAAATTAACATTGGCAAAACAGACCTTCTCCATATAAGCCTTCACTCTTATGTACACATCCTTTCATGTCCTGTAGATCACTTATTTTGAACTTAGGGTTCCCTTACTCATAACTAAGGGATCTAAAAAATACTATTTGGTTAAAAGTATACGCACCTTGTCATGAAAGGCAGTAATTAGAGACAGCTGGGTTGAGGTACTAAGGTTGGCATCATGGTGGGCAAGTGCTTTAGTGTACAATAAGCCATGGCATCTCTAGCACTCAACCTTCACTTTTTCGTTAACCCTTTCTTTAGTCCAATACCTAATTGCATCACTAGCTGGGGGTATAGGTTTATTTAGAGGAAAATTTTAGAGATAGAAAATCTAAAACATCAATTCAACGTAAGGATAGCTATAACAACTAAGGTTCATGACAATACCAGAGATAACATAGCTTACTAATAAGAAGTAGAGGCATCCTCCAATATATTTAGTTCCCTTTGACTTTCCTTTCTTGACATATTCCTTGTAGAGCTGAATCTCCTGATTCAAATCCTCCAACATAAAAGTAGCCCAATCAAAATGCATCATTCATACATGCCAACACCTTGAATGCCTTATCAATAAATCAAGGACTTCTACTAGGACACAAAAGAGTTCCAAGTGTCAACAACAAAAAATGGAACTCGAACTTGTCATTCTCATCGTTTGAAGTGATCTTGTTCTTTAAGTCATTTAATGATATTGATGTATAATCACTCTTCAATTCTGCTACCAACTCCTTATTAACATTCAAGTCTACTACCCTTATACCATTAGGTAGCCCCATAATAGCCTGCAGGGGACCTATTGTCACTAATACTATTTTTCCCTTTATTGTCATTTTCTAAGTCGGGGGATCATAAGATCGCATGATCTCACTGTATAACTCTCTTGTAATTTTTAGACCTTTAATATCCAACAACATAGAAAACCCAATTGCCTCAACTTTCTCTCTTAAATGGCCATTCTCTTTTATAAACTCAGCAATTTCTTTAAATTTTGCTGGAGAATATCAAGTATAGAAAGGAATGTCATAATTTTTTTATGTTTTCATCTCTTTATTTTCAGTCACCTTCATTCTATATGGCTCCCTCTCCTTTATGGTCATTTCTTTCCATATCTTAGCTGCAGCTTTATTTGAATCGCCTACCTTTTTGTACTTGTCTTTTATTAATCTCCAAAAATTCTCTTCTAAAATCATGCCATTACATAGTTGATATCACCTTTTGTTATTCGTTGGAAGCCATTTTATGCTTTTCACTTGCACAAATTAACTATGATTAGCAAAAGAGAAAATAATCAAGGATAGCAAAGCACAGCATGCATTAATATATTCTCTATTCACATAATTATGCTACAAGCTTACAAACATTTATATAGTTGGTTACCTGTCGGCTTGGAAGAAGAGGAAAAGGATATAAAAAGGTGAAAGCTAACTTTTGCATTCACTAATAGTGACCTAATTCGAGAACCAAAACAAAACAAGAAAAATATAAAGAAAGATTCAGTGGTCATTCACTACTCATTGACTAATGGGAAAAGTAGATTCTATGCTTGAGTAATCTACTAAGTACCCAATTCAACATAGAATGGAGAAATAGAGAGGTCCATGTTGAACCATTTCAAGATTAATTATGTTAAATATAGATTTACCTACAATAAATATTTAAAACATTCAAAAACTAAATAATTTGAATTCTCTGTAGCATTACCATTATCTTAACCTCACCTCATGACTAGAGTCATTAATGGGAGAAAATATCTTAGGCAATTGATAAATACCTTATATCCTCAAAAGCAAGTTTGTTGACCCGCATGTAGCAGAAACCCTTCTCAGGGATATTCCAATACTTATTACAAGAAGTGAGGCATTATCATCAAGCCAAAATATACCTATGGGTTAAACATAAAAGATAAGCAGCCACAGCCTTTAGCACATGCTTTTGCTTTTTCAAAAGCTTAGATAGTGTACCAAGTATTAAAATTCCTTTTGTACACTGATTAATTTCAAGTCCTTAATCTTTTCCTCTCGTCTCCTAGGTTCAAAAGCTTAAACAACATAAACTTGTTGTACAAGACTACAAATCAAATATGACATAGGATAAGAATGAGCCATAATAGCTAAGTGTAGTTAACAAACACTACAAAAAAACTTATATGCAGAAGAAATAAATAGAATCATAGCCTATTATAATATAAATAGCATACATTTATCGTTTATAGCGAAGTAATAGTACACATTAAAGTAATGAAATAACATCTTAGCTAATGGGTTAAAAAGGCTTTGAGCGGATACCATTCTCTTGCAACATTTAATGGAGATTATTATGGGAATGAAGCAATCTTTAAAACTATTAGATGGAGGAGTTATTTCATTTAACTAGTCACATTATTTACTTTAGACGGAGGGAAGGAAATTTGTTAATGGAACAAACTATAGAAAGGCAAAGTGTAAACTACCAAACTACCATATGTAGAGAAAAGAAATTAAGAGTTTGAGGCAAACAATAGAAGAAATTACCAAAGTTACAGACACTAGAGACTTAGCGTTCAGATGTAGACCGATAGTAAGAGACTGGATTTGATCGTGTGAGGATGTGAGCTTCAGACGACAAGAATGAGACTCCAAGAGAAGCTTATGGTTAAATTACAAGAGTGTTGGTGATGAATGATGCCACCAAAGAATGGATCAAGTTAACCACGAGTAACAGTAAAGAGAGCACGACAGCACAGGAAATGACGAGCACTGGAGCAATAACAAATAGAGAACAGACAAGGAAATGAGAAGCTTTCTCGAATGGCAGTGAAATGAGAAGCTTCGTGAGTTTTGTTTCTCTAGCAAAGCAAAGAAAAGGAAGGAAAATAGTGAATAGAGCTTTATCGATTTCTTTTCTCTAAGGGGTTTGCGTAGATTTTCTAATTCAAATCAAACAAAGGGCAAAATAGTATTTTTTTTCTCTGAAGAAATATTGCACTTGAGGCCTCAAGGCCTGCAGAGCAATTTTAGATTCATTTAGGCCCTAGGTGAAATAAACTCTGTTTTTAGGGCCCTTAATGCCATTCCCTCAATAATTTAATACTTGTGGGTGGTGGAGAGAGAGAGGGAAGCATTGTTTTGTTTGTCTACGACAATATGAAATTGCCAAAGCTAGATCAATTATAAGTGAGAGGAATATCATGCCAGCTTTACTGAAGTGCTATAGGATTCTGAAAATTTAACCCATCCATTCTGGGCTTTTAACAATTAGATAAGTAATCAATCTTTCCATCTTATTTTTCTTTTTGATATTTTTGGAATTTGATAAGGAAAATAAATTTAGAGCTAGATAAATTCTAAACTTATTAGGCGTCTCCAACTGATTATTGAGCCATTAAAGAGGAAAAAAAAGATTAGATTAAGAGTCTATAGTATGGGTTTTGTCCAAATCACTAATGTGAGGACTCTATAATGGTTTTTAATGTGATGAGATACCTATGAAAATCAAATAATGATTTATTTATAAACTAATAGCCAGAAAAAAATTTTTAGAGGTTAAATTTATTCATAAATAAGCTGAATATAAGGATTAGAACTGAATATGAGATTTGAAAAATTAGAGGATAAACTTTAGATATATAATTTAAGTCTTTGGGGAAAACTTGAATATAAAGAGTTTTTATTAATTTTATGGAGGCAGAAAATGGACAAAATTTATACAAATTAATTTAAGTTAAAGGATAAAATAGTTTAGAGATGAAATAGGGGATGTTGGAAACTGTTAGAGTTAATTTTTAAATAAAATAAATTAGAAAAAATTAATCTTTTGATCCTTCAACTTTTAACTCACTTATAACTCAGTGTCTCAACTATGACTCGCTGTGACTCATTCCCTCAACTACAACTTGCTGTGACTCAGTCCCTCAACTTTTGATTTACCTATAATTCAATCCTTATTTTTAAATTTTTTTTAAAATTTCTTATCAAATAAGAAGGATAAAAAATGCTCATATATTATTCTAAAATACCCTCCTCTTACTCATTGATGTGAGATATAAGTTAACATAAAAAAAAATTAACAAAAGTTTAGGGACTAATTTGTAAGTAATTCAAAAGTTGAGAGACTGAGTCATAGGCGAGTCATAGTTAAAAGACAGAGTCACAGTGAATCATAGTTGAGGGACTGAATTACAAGTGAATTAAAAGTTGGAGGACTAAAAGATCAATTTTTTCAATAAATTATTGAGACTTATTGAATAATTTTATTTATTACCATTAATTTTTGTAGACTAGCATTTGTATTGAAGGTTCTATGAACATTCAGGAATGCATAATTTTAGCTAGGAAAATATGTAACAATGGTTATTCCTAGAAAACTGCTATGTATTAATATATATATATATATATATATATATGTATGTATGTATGTATGTATGTATGTATGTATGTATATTGTAATGGAAATATTGTGCCCATTGAGGGCTTGTTTGATTGATTATGAATTGGAAATATGTGTCTTGAACCATTTAGCATGCTCGTGTGATATCTATATATATATATATATATAATTATGTTATTCCCTTTAAGCTTGCTAGTTTTTGTTAAGTTATGACTAGTTTGTGAAAATAAATTCTTATGATAGTTTAATTCTATCAAGCATGCTTGGTTGCTTTAGAAACCAAAAATAAAGTGTTTTAAACTTTTCAAGCATGCTTGTGTGTTTGGAATTGTTTTTGAATGTGATGCATTTGTAGGGAGTATAAGGGAGGATATGTTTATGGTAGATATAACATCCAAAGTTTTAAGTCTAAAAATTAATGGCTAATTAAGGATAAATTAGTAAATTAATGAATTAATTAAGTTAACTATGTTTTCTAGTTGCTAATTAACATTTTGGATTATTAGATAGCTTTAAGAAAGGGCTAGAGTCGAAGTTGGTTGAATTAGGATCGGACAGCATAATACAAGTAAGATGGAGCTCACTGTGTCTTATGTCATGGCATAATGCACAGCTCTACAAATTTGAGTTACAAAAATTAATAGAAAAATAAATGGAAACTTGGGGAAGAGCTAGGGCACGAAAGAGAAGAATGAAGGTTTTCAAGGGCTTGGATTTAGCCAAGGTTAAAGGCTTGTTTGAACCTCTAATTATCTAGGTAAGCTTACTAACAATCTTCTCTACCTATCTACCTTAGTTTTCTTAGATTTTGAAGAAAGGTTAGTTGGGTTCTGAGTTAGAGGGAGATTATACACAAACCTTAGGTCTTGCATGTGGTTGTGAGAGTTTGATTTAAGCTTCTTTGAGTTGAATAAGTGTTAATATGAAGATTTGGGTGGTCGATTGAAAGGGTTGATAAACCCTAGTTATAAATTGTTTGAAGTTGTGAGAGCTTAGTAGTGGTACAAATTAGTATGTTGTTGCTAAATAAAGATGTTATGAGTAATTGTAGCTTTAAATAGTTCCACAATAGAAGTTAGGGATTTATGAGTAGCTAATTTTAGCTATGACATAATTATGTTAGGCTTGAAAGCTAACATATAGTATGTATCAATGTTGTTAAAGGCAAAAGGTGCACTTAAGGTGCAAAGCTTGTAAAATGCCTGAGGTGTAAGGCACTAAAAAGGCACACACCTGAGTGAAGCAAGGTGCTACTGTAGATAAAATGCATAATATATAAATTATAGACAACAAACCGTAGAGAAAATGATAAATATAAATCTACTTCATTCATAAACTTTTACAAAACTACTACAAAACAATATAAACTATTCTAATAATCAATTAAGTGCAAAAAATGTCTTTAAAATATGAAAAAACAACATTGAAGCCTATTAAAAAAAACAAACTATAAATCAAAATTAGATATAGTGAGCTCAAGACTTTCTCCTCCTTTATTGTTGGATTTATATCCTTCATCGTCTTCCTTTAACTTATTTGAATCAAAATTTGCATGTTCCTTAATATTGGTAATCGATTCTTTTCCTTTAGCTCTAGATGAGCTAGCTTTTTTGTCCTTTAACTTGGCTTTGGCTTCTTGTTTGTTTAATTGGTTCTTCAACACCTGCTACTAATACAATAACCCCCTATGTTAACTCTTCCTTTTCATCATCACCAAAAACACACTCATCTACTATGTCCTCATCAATATCTATCATACTACCAAGTAGCCATTCATTGTTAATATCCACCAAGAAAATGGGATCTACATCTTTCCTATCATATCTATTTCTCAGTGCTTGATTGTATTTTACAAAGACCAAATCTTTAAGCCTATCTTGAGCAAACTTGTTCTGCTTTTTTGTATAAATCTAAGTGGAAAAATCATATATAATAATTAAACATAGCATTGTACATTTTTAAAAAATTGAATATATGATAAAACATAGCATTAACCTATTTTAAAAAAATTGAAATATTTAAATTTAACTTGCTCAAACACACTCCAATTACATTCACAACTTGATGCACTACAAGTAAGGCTTAGTATTCTGATTGCCAAATATTGTAAATTAGGGCTAGAGCTTCCACAAGAAGCCCACCATTCTGTTGCAAAGTCATAAAAATAATAAATAACTATTTAACTAAATTAGTAAAACTAGAACTACTAAATAATTAATGTGTGATTGTAATAATACCTGGAGCTCTTGTTTCTCTTGTTCTAATGGCCAAATTAACCCTAAAAAGTCCCTATGCTTTTTTGCATATTGCCAATTCATCAATGATCTTCTCTTGTGTAGTTGGATCTTTCACAAGCCTCCTTATGCAAGATAAAAGGCCTTAATGATTTCTTCATCAAACTCTATATCTGAATTGTCATAATAATATCCTGGATTCAGGAAATAAGCTGTAGCATGTAGAGGTTGACGAAGTTGGCAATTCTACCTTTCATCAATAAAATGAAAAATATCTCTATACTTATCTTCATTATTATTAAATGTATTTTGAATTGCCTCCTTAGCTCTATCTGTTGCTTTGTATATATAACATGTGGCTATTTTTTTTTTCATTATCCATAAGTCTTAGCACTTAAACAAGAGGTCTCTTAACCTTTAATATATAAGAAACAATATTCCAAAAAGAAGGCATAAGCAAACTTTTAACCACACCCTTTCCTTTAGGTTTTCTTGACCACTTACTTGATTCTTACTTCTTTGAAGTAAACATAGTCCTCAATACAGTTTTTTGTTGATGAATGCTTTTAAGAGTAAGGTATGAAGTGCATAATCTAGTTTTACTTGGCTTCACCAACTTGATAGAACATATTTGTTACATATTTATTTATGTCAATTAGGAATATTTTATTAAGGTTTTACAATCTCAAAGTGCACACAAAACATTAGAATTGGAAAATTGCCTAAGCGTCTTGGTTTAGTGCACTAAAGGTATTTTAATCCAAAAATAAATTTTTGAGAAAATGTGCAAGAAATATTGACAAAGTGAATTTTATGTCTAGTTAATGAGTAGTCAAATTAGATTTTTAAAATTCATTTTAGTGTGGGAGTAATTAAATAAAAAGTAAACACTTTCTAAAGTGTCTTAGTTTGACCTAGTTTTTGGTTTGCCTTTGTGTGAAAATTCTTTTATAATTTTGTGCAACCTGAAACTTGGTTATTTTAATAAATTTTCCCTTTTAATTATGAATTTAATGCTGGACATTAATTAGATTTTATTATGTTACATACTATTTAATTTAATTATGTGATTTATGTGACATAGGTGGTATGTGACTTGTGCATCAATTGGGCAATTAAGGTCAACACTTCTAGAGGTCAAAGGTGGAGCTTGGGGAGTGATTTATAATTATTTAAGGGATTAAAATCATCCTTAATGATGTGGATGACACATGGGAATTAGGCACATATTGGAATTATCTACAAATCAATAAGAGGATGCCACCTTACAAGTGTGATAAGGCTCCCATTTCCATTTTAATGTCTTTTTCTTTTTTTAATTGATCTTTAGTTGATGCCAAACCACATTATTCACGTGATTCATCTCCTAATTCAGATCATTCATCATTTTCATTTCGTCTTCCACATTTTCTCTCTCTTATTCTTGGTGTTCTTCATTTTCTCCTCATTCTCTCTACACCTCCAGCACGTCCAGCACCCATAACTCCACCATTTCTCCATCAAATCCACTCAAATCTTTCACCATTCTCTTCCGCTATCATGGTCGAACTCACCCCAAGCATCTAGAGGAAGAATTGAAGCTCAATTCATCAAGATTCATGGAGCAAACCTCATGACCAGCATGTGTTCATAGAGAAAGAAATATTTTCTTGATGTTTTCTAGATAGATTCTTCATGGAATCCTAGGAGAGAGTTAATGGAAGAGGAGCCTTGAAGCCTTCAATTGGCTAAGCTTAACTATTTATTCATCTTATTTCAATTTCATTAGAATAGTATAACTATTATTGATTGTGGTTTAATTTGACTTTAGTTTCATAGTTGTTTGTAATTTGTAATATTAAAACAAGATTGTTTAGTTGAATTTTAAGTTCTTCATGCTACTGAAATTCTAGTCTCTTAGTTTTTTTGCATGGTAATGTGTGATTTCACTTGGAGAATATCTTGTATTAGCCTAGCATGTAATTGTGTGGTGAATACTTGATGAGTTGCTTAAGTTTTCATAGTTTTAAGTTTAGGTACAGCTTTAGGCAGTGGCAATTGGAATGAATTTTAACTAAACACTTAGTTAGTGTTTTAGTGCTAAGGTAGTGAGGTTACCTAAGGGGCTTATAATAGTACTTAGGGAATTAAATTAGTGAAGCTACGATACTTGAGATAGTTGTCTTAAGTAAATACATTTTCAACCAAGGAAGGGGAGTTAAGTGAGCTGCCATAATTAATTAAAGGGTTAGGAATCTTCCATTAGCAACACCCTAGGGTTTCTACTTAAATAGGAAAGCCACTTTATTCATAATTAGGTTTAGTTTGCTAGTTTAATTTACTAGATAATTAGGTTAGCAATTAGATAATTACATCCACACTTTGGGTAATTTATTCCACTAGATAGCTTAAATTACACTTAAAACCATTCCTCGAGAAATGATTTAGAGTTGGCCTATATTGCATTAGGATTAGCTTTACTTTAATTCTGAGGGCAAGCAATAATTCTCATCAATATTTTGGCCGCCGTTGCCAGGCAGTGTGTTTAGGTTTGATTTAGGGTTGTTTAGTGCTTAATTTATATTTTTTATGCTTCTGGAAATTTTTTAAAAAAATTATAAAAATTTGTATTTCGTGTTTTGTTTAGTGTTTTTACGTGTTTTGTGTGTTTTTGTTCTATTTTAGAAAAAAAAAAAATTAGTGCAATTTTCATTGGTTTAGAGTAGAGCTTGACAATACTTTGTTTTTAGTGTCTATATCTAAAATTGAAAATTTAGCTGGGAATGAGTTTAGGAGAATTTGGACTTTAAATTTATTTCATTTGAAATCTCTATATCTTAGATTCATTTTAAAATTAGTCTGGTCAATTTTGGATGTGGGGATTGTCCTGTAGAATTTTTACAAACTAAAAAGGTTTAGGGAGCCTTTATAGAGGATTCCCAAAACTCTATTGCAACTTTGAGTTAGTATATGTCTCACTCTCTCTATTCAAATTGCTTGATTCTAGTCTCGTGTTTCTTCTTATTGTCTTAACTTTGTTTCTCATGTTTAGCATTGTCTCAGTCTTGCCATTTGCCTATTTGAAAGTT
This sequence comes from Prosopis cineraria, assembly GCF_029017545.1. NCBI lineage: Eukaryota > Viridiplantae > Streptophyta > Magnoliopsida > Fabales > Fabaceae > Prosopis > Prosopis cineraria. The sequence goes on from NW_026555335.1 coordinate 19,487,847, forward strand.
TGTTATAAGCTCTAAAGGTCTTTTAGATAAAATCTTGTTTCTCCATAGCTGTAGACCAAATTATGAACAATTCTAGGAATGATTGGGAAGGAGTTTTGATTTAAAATTTTTATATAATTTGCTTGTATATCTCTTGTGTCTTTCATAAAAGTTTTAAGGGAATTTCTCTTGTGGATTGGTTGCTAGAAAATTCATAAGTTCACAATCTCTAGAAAGCATGCTGTGCAAATTCCAAAATTGCCAAAACTTCTTGATTGAGCATTTCTAACTCTCTTTCTACTTGTTTGGTGTTGATTTTGATTGTGTTTGTTCATTTTGTTGCTGTTGAGTTTATTAGAAAAAGGAAAAAAATATTTTCTCTTGCTTTTGTGTATTTTGAATTGTCTCTTCTTGATTTGCATTTTAGCTTAACTTGTTCTTTGTTCTTAATCTTCTTGAGCTTGATTAGTGCATGACTTGAAGGAAACCTACCTCTTTTATTGAATTAGATCTAGAAATTGAAAGGACTATTTTAAGGTTGACAAGATCACAACCTAGTCTTGATTCTCATTTAGTTTGTAATTTAATAATGGAAGGTATCTTAGGGCATAAACATGTACATAATGAGGGCCATGGGAATGGGAATGAGAATTTTCATGATGATGGCTATGTTAATAATGAAATTGAGGGCTTGTATAATCCTAGAGAGGCTAGGAGCATTAGACAATTAACTTAACATAATTGGCATAATAATCCTTATGGCTTGTATGTTCCTCCTACTAATATTTAATTTGAAATTAAACCCTCTTTGATTAATGCATTGCCTAAATTTCATAGGTTATCGAGAGAGGGTTGCAATAGATTTTTGCATACTCTCCTATTAGTTTGTGATACTATGAAGCCTATGCATGTAAATGTTAATGATGTTCAAGTTAAGGCTTTTGTATTTTCTCCTGATGGTTTAGCAAAGGAGTGATATTTCAACTACCCTTCTTATATAAAAGTGAGCACATGGGCCAAGCTAAGAAGACTCTTTTTGGATAAATTATTTTCAAATTCCAAGGTCAACAACTTAAGAAAGTAAATCTATAGGGTCCAATAAGGAGAGGATAAGAGTATCTATGAGTATGGGACTAGATTCCAAGGACTTTTGGCTAAATGCCCACACCATCAAATTTCTAGTGAGAATTTAGTCCAATATTTTTATGAGGGCATGATTTTAAGAGACAAGGTTAACATTGATGCCGCTTGTGGTAGATGCTTGATTGATCTTACTTCATTAAAGGCTTGGGAATTAATCGACAAGATGGCCCTAAGTGGTTCTCAATATGTAATATTCACATTGATATTACGTAGACAAGACTCACATATCGTGGTGATAACTAGGATTTAATAAAACCCCTTACCAAAACTATCACAACTCAAGGGTTTAAAAATAATTAGTTAACACATTGGGATCCCAAGAAAACCTTTTTTAAAATATTGTTTGAGTGCAAACCATGGTTAAATTTGATTAAGAGCAAATACAGAAGCATGAAAATCAATTCACTTCAAAACAGACTAAAACAAGTCATTTTGCCCTTATCTGGTCCGTCTGCCGTGGCACAGAGGGATGAATCCCTCAAGGGCCTCTTGTACCGTGGCACAACAATCATGCACCGTGACACGCACCTGCTGTCATGATAGTAAATTGCTATCATGCCTCTTGCACCGTGGTTTTTATAATGTTCTAGTACTTTTGAAAGATGCATGATATCCATATTTTGTGATCTTATTGAAAATTACATGAAAATTTTTATAGATGATTTTACTATGTTTGGTGAGTCCTTTGATTCATACTGGCATTCTTTAGATAAAGTACTTGGTTGTTACATTGAAAAGAAGCTTGTGCTTAACTTTTAGAAATATCATTTCATGGTTGATAAAGACATTATCTTAGGCCATTTGATTTCTTCTAAGGGCATAAAAGTGGATAAGGCCAAAGTAGATGTGATTGCTTCTTTGCCATATCTTGCTTGTTTGAAAGATTTGAGATCATTTTTAGGACATGCGGTCTTTTATAGGAGATTTATTAAAGGGTTTAATGCAATTTCTTTTCCTATGTCTAATCTCTTACAAAAAGATGTTGATTTTGTTTTCGATGATACTTGCAAAAAGAGTTTTGACACTTTGAAGAGCATGCTCATTTCCCCTTCCATTCTTAAAGCCCTAAATTGGTCTTTGCCTTTTAAGTTGTCATGTGATGCTTCCAATTTTTCTATGGGAACTATGCTTAGTCAAAGAGAGGGAAAGTTGTTATATGTGATTGCTTATGCACCTAAGACCCTAAATTTAGCTCAGGTTAATTACACTATAACTCAGAAAGAATTGTTTGCTGTTGTTTTTACACTTGGTAAGTTTAGATCATATCTTCTTAACCCTAAAGTTATTGTGTACATGATTAGACACATTATTTACATACTTTATCCAAACATTAGGACCTATTTTGTATGATGTATTCCCTAACTACATGCATTCTTAGTGTTAATAGTAATAAAATCACCTAAGGGGTGAATTTGTGCACTAGGGGTATTTGGTCCAAATTTGCACTTTTATGAAAAATTGGGTTTTTGTTTGAATAAATGTCATTTTTGCCTATATTCATCATGATCCAATTGATTTTCAAAAATTTATTTTGATTTGGGAGATATTGCATAAAAGTCACACTTTAGGGTTATTGACTTAGTTGACTTAGTTTGGGCTTTGCATATACATGTGTTTACATTGTGCTTCTCATGTGGCATTGCCCTTAAATTTCATTTATAAATATTCTCCTATTTAAATAATTTAGTCCTTGTGAAAATATAATTTATTTTGTGACACATATATTATTAGATTAAATCTAATATTATTTTGTGACTTAGGTGAACAAGTGAACTTGGACTTGTGTCAATTAGGCTAAAGGAAAGCAAGGAAGGCTTTTGGGCTTGAATAGACTTGCAAGCCCTTGAAGAAGAGGAGAGGGAGCCGCAAAATTCAAATTTAAATGACAACAATGTGGCACCACATCACTCAAATCTCCTAATTAAGAAAATCATATTCTTTTCTTAATCCTTCTCTTAAATTTATGATTGGAAATCAGATTTGTAGCCAATAAAATCACCTTGAAATCAGCTTATATGCCTCCCTTGTAATTTAAACCTAACTCTCTTTGTGTCCAAATTCATTCTAGGCTTGATCCATACACTTAATTTTGGCCAACTCACACAGACATCACTCATCACTCACACAATCATCCATACTAATTCAAGAGTGGTGTAATTTTGTCCAATCCATCATCCAATCACTCATCTACTCATTTCTCTCATTCTCTCATCTCTTTTCTTCCATCTTTGTTCACAAATTTCATCCATCACCTACATTACACCAAAATGCACACCCATAACCCTAGTCTCCGTCCATAAATCCATCTAAAGTTTTCATCTCCAATGGTAGGTGAGTTTCATTTTAGCTAAGGCATGAAGAAGAGGTCTTCCATAGAGTTTGAAGGCTAAGGGGCTTATGGATCTTAGAGAAGGAGGAAGAGGATGAGGTCGAACATTCAACATCTCTTTAGTTTTTAATTACTCTACCCTAGTTTTCTTCAATGTCTTGATGTTATAAGGCCATAATTTTGGATTATCATAATCTTAGTTCATTTGTGTTATTATTGAGAACTTGGTGATTTGATTTTTTTTTTGTATTTGATACTTGCTTACATTAGTGGATGTTATCATAATCTTAAGATTTTCATTAGTGTCTCATTTTGCATTACATTTTTTACATTATAATCTTGAGTAGTTGATGCTTAATCACTAGTACAAAATATGAAATTTATGGGATACTTTTTATATCGATTGGAAGGTAAATGGTGTAAAAAATTAAGGGGGTGGCATTTTTATAATTATGTTAAAGTATTTGACACTTTTTACACCGGGTGGACCTCCACCCGGTGTAAAAAAACTAACTTTTTACACCGGGTAGACCACCCGGTGTAAAAACTGGACTTTTTACACCAGGTGACCTTCACCCAATGTAGAAAATTTGTTAAATTACCCTCCATTCCTTTGCATAGTCTCCTTCCTCCTTCCTACTCTTCATTTGCTCTGCTTCATCTCTCATTTCCTCCCCCTTCTCCCTCTCGCCACTTGCCGCCCACTCCCCTTCCCCCTCCATCTTGCCGGCTCCCTACCCCTTCCCTTCCCTCTCCCTCTTGCACGCCCCCTCCCCTTCTCCCTACCTCTCCCTCTCCCTCCTCAGTGCCTCTGCCCTGCCACCACTCCTTCTCCCCTCCTCACTCTCTTAGTATTAAGCCATTGCTGCGGCTACCGCCACTTAGGTATGTCTTGAATATGAATTTTTAAATTTTATAATGCTTAAATTTAGATTTTAATAGTATCGATTGTTGTTGGGAGTGCTGTTAGTGGCTTTATAAGGCCTCAGGTTGTTACATGTGATCATTTATTTAGTTTAAAATTATTAATTTTCTCATGTAAAATTTTCTAAAAATTTTGAGATGTCCAGTTTTTAAGAGAGACTCTATCAAATTTTTTTTTGAATTCATTCTTTCCTCTAAATTGCTTAAATTTAATTTTTAATAATATTGATTGTTGCTAGGAGTGCTGTTAGTGGCTTCATAAGGCCTTATGTTGTTGCATGTGATCATTTATTTGGTTTAAATTGTCAATTTTCTCTTGTAAACTTTTTTAGAAAGTCTTGGGAGATCCAATTTTTAGGAGAAACTCTGCCAAAATTTTTTCAAATCTTAAGTTAATTAGGAATTTAGTTTCTTGAAATAGTTTGAAGGTAATAATATTAGTTATATTCTTCGGGAGGTGACACATGGATCATAGTTGGAAGAATACTAGACGAATGAGTGACGAGTATGATAATGGGGTGAAAGAATTTTTGGAATTTGCTAAGAAAAATGCTGTTGACAGTAGTGAAAGGTTTTATTGTTCTTGTGTTAATTGTTTAAATGAGAGGGGACTAGGTGTTGCCGAAATAAGAAAGCACTTGGTTTGTGATAGGATTTGCAAAAATTATACGATATGGATTTGGCATAGTGAACGATTGGAAAATTATAGTAACACATCTCAATATGTGAAAGTTGATAATCTTGATAATGAAGTAGAAATGAATGAAGATCGGTTAGAGGACATGATCCGTGATGTTGGGGAAGAGGCTTTTGAACGAGCATATGTGTATGATAACTTGTGTACCAACACAGAGAAGCCTCTATATCCAGGGTACACTGATTTTAGTTTGTTATCTGGGGTGTTAAAACTGGTTACCTTGAAGGTAAGAGCTAGGTGGAGTGACCAAAGTTTCACATGGTTTCTAGAGTTACTTCAAATAATGTTTTCAAAAGGCAATACACTACCAAATCATTATTATGATGCCAAGAAAATCTTGTGTCCAATGGGTATAAAGTATAAAAAAATACACGCATATCCTAATGATTGTGTGTTGTATAGAAAAGAGCTTGAAAGGGAGGAGAAGTATCCGAAATGTGAGGCACCACAGTCCAAAGAAAAGAAGGCTCCTATAAAGGTCTTATGGTATTTTTCAATTATATCAAGGTTCAAACGTTTATTTACAAATACTAATGATGTGAAGAACTTGATATGGCATGCAAATGAGAGGATATTTAATGAAAAACTTCGACATCCAGCTGATTCTCCTCAATGGAAGAAAATTGATCAAGTATTTCCTGAATTTGGCAATGAGCTAAGGAACTTGAGGATCGGACTTTCTACCGATGGAATGAATCCTTATGGTAGTCTTAGTAGTATACATAGTTCATGGCTTGTTCTTTTAGTGATTTATAATCTATCACCTAGGTTGTGCATGAAACAGAAGTACATGATGCTATCCATGCTGATTTCGGGACCAAAATAACCTGAAAATGATATTGATATTTACCTAAGACCTTTGATTGAAGATTTGAAAGTGTTATGCGAGGTAGGTGTGGAAGTGTTTGATGCAAATCAGAAGGAGAATTTTAAGTTACGTGCTATGATCTTTTGCATTATAAATGATTTTTCCTGCATATGAAAATTTGTCTGGTTATAGCGTGAAAGGTCATAAAGCTTGTCCAATTTATGAAGAAAGCACAAACTACTATCAACTTCAATATGGAAGGAAGATAGTCTACCTTGGCCATCGGAGGTTTCTTAGACAAGATCACCTGTATCATAAATTGAAGAAAGCTTTTCATGGTTACTAAGAACACAATGATGCTCCAGATGCTTTGACTAGGGATCAAGTGTATGAACGTGTAAAAAACATTAATATTGTCTTCAGTAAGACTAAAAAGAATACTGGTGCAAAAAGCATATGGAAAAAAAGGTATATCTTTTTTGACCTCCCATATTAGCGCAATCTTGAAGTGATGTATTGTATTGATGTTATGCACGTGGAGAAAAACATTTGTGATAGTATTTATTGGAATGCTTTTAAACATATTAGGTAAGATTAAGGATCATGTGAATGCAAGATTGGATTTGAAAGAAATGGGAATACGGGAAGACAAGACTTACACCCAAGACCAGAAGGTAAACAAACTTATTGTCCCCCAGCCTCTCATACATTGTGCAAATTTGAGAAAACAAGTTTTTATGATGGTTTACATGGAATTAAAGTTCCTTCGGGGTATTCTTCAAATATTATGAAGCTTGTATCTGTGAAAGAGTTAAAACTGGTAGGCTTAAAATCTCATGATTTCCATGTCTTGGTGTAACAGCTATTACCTTTAGCTATTCGAGGCATATTAAAAGAAGATTTAAGACTTACAATAACTAGACTTTGTTTCTTTTTCAATGCTACATGCAATAAAGTTATTGATCCTCGTAAATTGGAAGAGTTAGAACAAGAAGCTTGTACTATCTTGTGCTAACTTGAGATGCACTTTCTTCCTATATTTTTTGACATTATGGTTCACTTAAAAGTGCATCTAGTAAGGGAGGTAAAATTGTGTGGTACTGTTTATTTGTGATGGATGTACCCATTTGAGAGATACATGAAAAAACTAAAAAGGTATGTCAAGAATATATATCGACCCGAAGCATCGATAGTTGAGAAATTTGTTGCTGAAGAAGCTATAGAGTTTTGTTCTGATTACTTGTCAAGTACAGAATCAATTTGACTTCCTAAATCTGGTCATGAGAAAAGGCAATATGGTCAAGCACATGTGGAGTATCAGTGAAGAGCATAAATCATGATGAATTACAAGAAGTACATTTATATATCTTGAATAATATTGTTGAAGTTAAAGATTATATATCTTCTCATAAAGAACTTCTAAAGGAAAAAATTATCAAATGAGAATGACTAAACAAAAGTCATTGAAAGAGCACAATAGGACTTTGGTAGATTGGTTCAAGCAGAAAATTTTGAATGAAAGTGGTGTTTCTGATATAGTTAAATGGTTGGCTGGAAGTCCTAACTTCGATATTATATGTTGGAGTGTTTATGATATTAATAGGTATTCTTTTTATACAAAGTCCTTGGATGAGAAGAGAATGGTGCAAAATAGTGAAGTTATGATAATAGTTGAAGCTGTACACTTCTCTAATTCAAAAGATAAGAAACCTAAACTATTATCCAAGACTTACTTTAGGGTTATTGAAGAGATTTGGGAGGTTGATTATACAAAATTTAGAGTTCCTGTTTTCAAATACAAATGGGTTGACATCAACAGTATTCATGATGATAAGTTAGGATTTACAATAGTTGATCTTAAAAAACTAACTTTTAGAGATGAGCTATTTATTATGGCAGACTAAGCTAAACAAGTTTTCTATGTCATGGATCCAGCAAATAAAAATTGGTCAATAGCACTTAAAGGAAAAAGGGTGATTGATAGTGATGACGATCATGAATCAAATTTTGATATTTTTAAAACTCCTAACTTCTCAAGTGGGCTACCAATTTTAGATGTGGTAGATAAAGTAGATGATGGACATGCTATAAGAAGTGATCACCATGAAGGGATATAGGAGAATATTCCTATATGAGTTTAGTTTTGAAATTAAAGTATGTTAATTCAGTTCAATTAAATTTATATTATGGGGTTGTTTTTCTTAATTATCTTATCTTTGATTATTTTTTTAATTAATTTTATTTATTTGAATTAATAGGAATATGGAGAATCAAGGTGATGACACTCAGAGCCAGCCCTCTACAAGATAATCAATTAGTGATGTTGTTCCTAGTGAGGAGCTGAGTCAGGGCACCCATAGTGAGGAGCAGAGTTAGGGGCTAATCTGTAAGGAGGGGGAGACGTGGCACACGATTGAGAGATCTGACTTTAAGTAGGAGTGCTGGGCGTAGGTTACCAATTCAATTTGACTAGAGATGGAATCCGACAGGGTCACATAAAACCAAGTTTGTTAGTTTTCTTGGCCTCCTATCGAGTACCGAGCCTCCTATTGTGTTTGAGGACTAGCTTGATGTGCCAAAACATGTGAAGGAACAAGTTAGGGAAAGTATTCAGGTAAATAATTAAAAATTAAAATTTTTTATGGTTATATATTATTGGGCAATTACTGATCATTATCTTATATCTTCATTATAGCTCACATACGATGTTCCATCTAATAAAGAATGTCGACACAAGTTGATTTCTTATTGTGAAACATGTTGGAGAAATTTCAAGACTGATCTTACTAGAAGATATATCTTTATCGAGGTGCTAGAGGGTTAGGCTCATCCCAATCCTCTTGATACATACTAGTTCCTTGATGAGGATACTTGAAAAGAATTTGTCAGGATTCGAACTTTTGAAAAAGCTTTAGTCTGTTGATTTTTAATTGATTTAAGTTTTATTTAAATTTACTTCAATTATAAAATATAAAATTCAATTTATTAATAAGAAAAATTGATGGTAGAGAAACAGAAGAAGAAGAAGAAGCTAAGTCTGATCCTTCCATACTCTTTTGTCCACCATCACCTGTCTCTCGAGAGGAGAAATGGAGATATGGACATCAGTACAAGAAAGGAGGCTATACAAGTGAGACAGCACGGGAGATTGTTAAGAGGATTGTAAGTAAAATTATTATTCCCTGTCCCTTTAAATTTCTATACAATTATATATATTATTAATTAATATTATTATTTTTATATTATAGGATGCTCTTAAGGAGCAACAAGCCCAATGAAGCTTCATTCCAAAGGGTAAAAATGATATCTTAACAGTTGCTACAGGAAAACCAGAGCATCCGAGTCGTGTAAGGGGCATTGGATATGGTGTAAGCATTAAAGACTACTTTAGAACACTTGCATGTCCTAATTCAAGAGGTGTAGTGACTAGAGAAGAGCTTGATACATTGATATCTACTGTAAGGTAACAGACTAAGGATGAATTTGAAGCTTCATTTACAGCTTGGCTTCTACAAATGAAAGAGCAAATGAAGGAGGAGATGATGAGCATGATGAGTTCATGATAGGAGACAACTGCTAAACTAGTTCATACGTCTCCTACGTTTCATAGTATAAAAAGGAGTAATGTTCTTGAGCGTGTGTCAGAGGGTCTTTCTGGTGATAACATTGGTGAACTATGTGAGATATTTCTGGAAGATCCTGATAAATGCTTGGTTGCTCTTGATATCATTTACAGCTTAGGGTCAACCATCCACCACAAGCAAATTCAAGATGATCAAGTAAGAGTGGTGGTTGCAGATCTAAAAGCGCCAAATGCTTTAGTTCTATTCACTATTGATGAGGTGAAAACTGTGGTTGAAGTTGTTGGCAATTTTATCCTATGGCCCAAGAGACTTGTGAATCTAGTTCAAGCTGTGGTATGAAATTTCATGAATTTTTATTATGTAGCAACTTTCTAATATATGGTTTTTATTAACTATTTCTTGCCTTTTTATTATGTAGAAGCTTTCCTCGCTAAATCTCTCGAAACTTCCACAACCCTCGTTGACTCTACATCAATGAATGATCTTAATGGCATATGATTCATCATTCGAATTCAAGAGTTTAGAAATGGATCCAGAGGTTGTGGGTAAAAAAGACATGATAGTAACAATTGAACGGGAAGATTTAGTTTGACTTCTATCGAATAATTAGCTTACCATACCACACATTAAACTATTTATGATGTAAGTATGTTTTTCTTTAATATAATTGTATTGTTATAAGTAAACTTAATCATCAAGTTTAGTAAACTAATATAATTGCATTGTTGTAGGTACCTTCATCATTTGTGCATTACATCGGGCAAAGTTGATAAGTTAGGATTCCTTTGCCCTCATCACATGATAGAGAAAGGTAATACTCTAGAGTTAAGGGTCGAGTACCTCCAACAGAGAATATGTGAAGTCAAAAAGGACATTTTTATGGCTTCATGTGTGCACCCATAAGGATCAATTTATAATTAATAGTTTTTTCAATGTGGATTTACTTTAACTTGTATCATATTTAGCAGGGACTATTAGTAGTTATTTGTTCTTTCAATGAAGAGCAACACTGTCATCTTTTTATGCTCTCTCCATTACAAACTTGGCAAAGAAATGAAGGTGATAGACTTGTAAAAATACTTTTACTAAACTACTTAATTTAATTTTTTTGAATATATTATTTACTAACTTGGTGATCTTGGTCATAAGGCAATGAGAACATATCAAAATGTAGTCTTACAAAAGCATGGACATAAGCTCAAGGATCCCACATGGATTGAGCCAAAGGTGATGCTATACTTTATTAATATGTTCAATTATTAAGATTTCTTACTAATTTCTTATGATTTGTTCTTATACAGAATAATAGACAATCGGTGAGGACGAACTTATGCGGTATATATGTCATGAGACACATGCTCAATATCATCACATTGAGCATGACCAAATTTACAAAAGAGGTAAATATATTTTTAAAAGTTTTATTTTATTATGTTATTTAAGATTGATTAATATGCCTATTTTGTGAATCAAATTTTAGATGTTCGACAATTCGGATGCATTTCTTAAAGCTAAAATTGAAGACATCCATATACGTTGGATAACCTATTTTGCAGAGAACTTGTGAGGTTTTTTATTACTTTTAGACAAGTTTTAATTTTGATAGTTGACACAATTTAGACAATTGTTAGTTTTTCTAATAGTTAAATAGTTTTGTATAGTTGATAAATACTTGATAAACAATTGTAAATGAATTGAGCTGTCTGATTTGGTAATTTTTCTGCACATGAATGACAATTTTGACAATTTTTAGTTTTTCTAATAGTTAAATAGTTTTGTATAGTTGATAAATACTTGATAAACAATTGTAAATGAATTGAGCTATCTAATTTGGTAATTTTTATGCACAGGAATGGCAATTTTGATAATTTAGACAATTGTTAGTTTTTTTAATAGTTAAATAGTTTTGTATAGTTGATAAATACTTGATAAACAATTGTAAATGAATTGAGTTGTCTGATTTGACAATTTTTATACCCAAGAATGGGCAAAATTAATAAAATAAATATAGTATAAAAAAATTAAATACTTTTTACACCGGTTATTACCATAACTGCTGTAAAATATATTTTTTATAGCAGTTATGGCAATAACCAGTGTTAAAAGTGCATTTTTAACATCAATTAGACTACCAATCGATGTTAAAGTTGGCAGTCCAACTGATGTTAAAAGTCATGTTTTAACACCAGTTGGCACTCCAACCGATGTTAAAAGTTAAATAAATTTTTTTATTTTCTTGTATATAATTTTCAACATTGGCTTTATAACTGATGTAAAATTTTAGTTTTTACATTGGTTTTATAATCGATGTAGAAAGATGGACTTTTTACACCTCCGAAACAACATCACCTCTTTAACCGCTGTAAAAAGTCATTTTTAACTATTGTAAAAAGCCATTTTTGTACTAGTGAATTTTTTATTTTCTCACCATAATCTTGGGAGTTTACTTGCTTTTTAGGAAGCGCCAAATCACATATGCATAATTCACACCACACTTGGTTAATGCTTAAAACTAACCTAATGAATTGAACTATGGACCTTAATCTAGGACTTAGGGAGGTTGTTGGGAAGATTAAAAGGCTAGAGATAATTTTCCTAGTTTTATTCATTTTAGGCCAAGAGGATAAAGTAATCTAAAGCCAACTTAATTAATTTTTAAGCTAATGATTCACTCACTTCTCTAACTTTAAGATCTTAACATTCCATAAGAAATCATCAAAAACATTTTGATTTAGTTTTAAAGCTTTCTTTTTAATTTTTAAAAAATCCAATCAAAATCAACCAATCCTTTTAGTAGTTTAGTCAACATTGGTCAGCTTTAATTAATCATAGTAAGCCTCTTCGAGAGAATCGATCTAGGTTGACCATTATTTATATAGTGTAAAACTTAGTACTATTTTTAGAGTTAACGACAAACTCTTCTTAGTACATTGACCATGTTGTTGTGAGGTACTTGTTTAAGAAGATAGATTCTAAGCGTCATTTGATTTGACGGGTGATCTTGATAAAAGAATTTGATATGGAGATAAGGGATAGGAGTGGTTCTACCAACCAAGTAGTGGATCATTTGTTTAGGCTACCTCATTAGGAAGCTACTGTGGTAAACTCTAACCCTATTATTCCTTGTGATTCATTTCCTAATGAGGCATTGTGTGCCATTTCATCTAAGCCTCTACGGTATGCCTCTTTCGCTAACTATATTGAGTATGAAGTCTTGATCCTTATGCTTCACAATTTGTTGTTAAAAAATTGAAAAGAGAGTTTAGGTTTTATATTTAAGAACCACCGATTTGTAGTGATAAAGTGATTAGAGGTGTGTTGATGATGTTGATGTGCCTTCTATTCTTGATTTTTGTCACTCTTGTAATATCTTCCTCCTTCAAATTCCATAATTAAACCCAAATCCCAATTGATTGGGAAAATGAGAGAATAGTAATAATCAAATACAAAATTCTTATTGGTAAACAAAATGGGAGCGCCAAGATTATAAAACCAAAATCAAATCAAGTCTTGCAAAGAGGCAAATCAAAGTTTGCAAACACGCGGAAGCAAGGGATTATCACATAAGTGAGTGCATTGGTGCAAGAATCTAAAAAAGAAAAATTCTGAAAATTTTTAAGGCGTGTGCCACAGCTCGTTGAACATGCACCGTGGTGTGTTCGCCTCTGTGACACACGTCGTGGCTCGTTGAACATGTGCTGTAATGCACATGCACGAAATTTGATAGTGAATTCTTCTGTCAATTTGACAGCATTAAGGCCAAGTTCCAATGTGCCCCAAATCTCCGTTCGATGTCCGAATGACGTGAACTAGGAGTCTACAAGAAGCTCTTTTCAGGCCCTAACTAATGGCATGGGTCTCAAGCTAAATTCTTTTTAAAACAAAAATTGGACACCCTTTTCAAAACTTACACTATTACAATAAATTTCACAAATTTCAAGTATCCTAACGAAAAACAAGGACCAAAAGCCACCAGCAACAATATGACCAATACAACTCATCAAAACTAATTCGTGCAATGCACCATAACACAAGAAATCATTCAAGATCAAATTTCTACTACTCAACCCCTTAACCCAAAAATATAGGTAGGGGGAGTTTGACATAAATTTTCATCAAGATTTCCCAGATCATCACATAATATTCACTACCCTTACTTGCATTAGTGTTTTGGCCGTATCAACATAACACATGATAATCAACTCTCTCCCTAGGGCCTAAAATACTATTACAATTTACATTTCACTTAATGCAAGTAAGTAACAAAAGGAAAATCCTAGTTGGCAATTGAAATTTTTATACATATAAGTTACCCAAAATAAGGAGGCCTATTACAAAAGAGATGCAATCCTAAGCCTCGAGTTGTTTTAACCAAGGTCCAAGTAGTCCATACTAATACATAACAATTCGTTTAAATGTAAGTGGCAAATAATATTATTACTTTAACCTATGAGAAACATTTGAAATTAAGAATTCACAACTTAGCTCACATAATGGAATTTACTTGGAAAGACAATGCTTTTAGCATCTTTCATATAAATGGAATTGCTCACATAATTTATTAATAAGCCTAATGGCAAAAATTATTACTCAACTCGACATATCTACATTATGGACTCAATATAGACAACAAATGCCTTTTCTCACTATATGCATGATCACACCTTCTTTATATCCTCCTTATTCCTCTAAGATGAAATCGTGGGTTATAACTCAATGGGATAGTCTATATTTTTTGACTTCCCTAGCATAAACACTTGTGAGGGGATTACCCAGCTAAAGCATACCCAACTCACCTATGGATCATGGTTTCCCCCATTTCTTACACTATGGGGTGTCATACACCCTAGACTAGCTTCCTTATTGAATCGGTGGATAGCTAGCTAGGTTCAAGTCTCTCGTTGAACCAGTGACCAAAAGTGCAAATTATCACATTTAAACACTTAATCATTATCAATTCCATGTTTTACACTTGATTACACACATTACCATTGATTACTTGTCATTCCAAGCTTTAACATTTTTATGCAATTTTCTCTCACTACTTTCTCTCTAGATAAGGGAAAATTCTTGCCCACAGCTCCAAAGCTTTATCGTTTTGATTCTAACCAGTCACATAGCACTATTTTAGTTTTAAAGAAATTTTTTATTACTATAGGGTAAGAAATTAACTCCTTAAAACTCTTGAATTCACTTTCTTGCTGGTTAAAACTAAGAGAAAATAGGGTAGATTCAGAGGTTAAGGTAGTATGTGACTTACCCGATAAGTAACGAATTAGAGACACTATCCTTGCTCTTAATTTAGTTTGCCCTAGCATAGCTCTTACTCTTCTCCACATTTGAGCTCTCCTCCCACATTTCTCCCTTCTATTTCTCGAGCTAGACATGTCCCTATTAATCTAATTTCTACTCCATGCATTGCGGCACATCTATTCCCCGCCGCGGTATATGACACAGTGAGGAAAATCCTCACTATGCTCACATGCTCTGCTTCGGGACTCCGCTCTTCTACTCATATTGTTTATATAACATCCCAATGAGCCAAAATAACACTTCTCAGAATCTTATTCCCATATTAAATCACTAATCCATTCTTTATTAGTCATTAATACAGGATTAGAAATTTAGGATGTTACACCAGCTCGACTTACTCTCCATGTAAGGGCTACCTTAGCCTAGGCACTCAACCTCAAACTTCATATATTGAATTCCCTCCGGCATTAAGAGGTATCGAATACTCATTCCACCAACCACTTTAGTGCACTAGGCCCATGATACAAAAGGTAACACTGAGTACTAGTAGTGTGCCATAGAATATCACAAGTCCACATCTCTCCATTAGTGAACTCCTGAAACATTCTCACTCTACTAATCATAATTAACCAAAATAAGTCCTTGTAATTTGAGACTTAACTTGAAAGGATGATTACAAAGGTTTAATTTTAAAAAAAAAAGAGATCCCAAGTTTTCTAAATAAAAAATGAGTTTGAATCAATCAAAATCTTTCATATTTGAGTAAAAAAATAAGTTACGGAAGCATGGGATACCTCAGAGGAGTGAAAGAAGTCAAAAATGGTTGAAAAATAAAACATGTGTTGTGATATAGGGCGATGCGCCGCAGGCTTATACATGTTACATTATAGCGTGTTGCCCTTTATGCCACGCGTTGTGGCACAAGCACCATGCGCCACGACATGTTGCACAAAATTTTAACTGATTCTGCTATCATTTGACTGTAGAATCGAAGAACTTTCGACTCACCCTGATTCTCCATTCGACGTCCGAATGACGTGATCTAAGTGTCTACGGAAAGCTCTTTACATGAACTAGCTAATGGAATAGGTCCACTTCCAAAACAAGTCACACTAAGAAGTTAGACATCCAAACATATTTTAACCACTTTTCAATACTTTTACACAAAATGGGTGTTCAAAACCCTCAACAAGTGCCAAAAGCTTTTCCTAACACCTGGACCAAGTCTAATAGACTTAGGACTACCAGTACAACATGTCACGAGCATTGAAACATCATTATAACAAAAATTTAGTCCTCAACCCTATTTTACCAAAATAGAGGGGGAGGCAAATTGTCATTGCATCTTGCCTAAATGGTTCAAAACATGTTCAAATCATTACTACACTTGCACTAGTATTTTGGCCCTATAAACACACACACATAAATATATATATATATATATATATCAATATACATAGAGACTAAGGGCCCACAATACAAATCTAACATTTCCAACAACTAAATAGTGCAAGTGTGAAGGCATGCATCCTAGAATTAGTAAATCACATACTATTACACAATTAAATCTAAACTAGAGGCATACAGTAGGAATATGCTAATTTTCTGCCTCTTTAGCCTTCTCCCTCTTAACACCAGAGCTAGAGCCTGAAAATGTTAAATGAAAGGGGTAAGTCTAGCCACTCAGTAACTAAAGTTAAACCTACCCTATGCAGTTTGTGAACAATGTATTTTGTCCAGACATTTTTTAAATTTAATAAAAATAATAATGAATTCAACTAAAAAAATATAAAAATACAAAAATAAATTTAATCTCTTTTAGGATTATATTTTCAAAAAAAATAATCTAACAAAAAAAGGTATTCTTGCTTAATTCAAAATTAATTTTTTCTCTCTTAATCTGATTTTCAAAATTATGATTAACATAATATGAAAAAAAAGAAAGCATTAAAAAAAGAGAGAGGCATTAAACATTAACAAAAAAAGAAAAAAGGCATTAAAATTTATATATATATATATATATATATTAGGCGGATGAAACACTGAAAGCATCAGCAATTTCACCCAGCCCTTAAGTTGCTTTTAGGTTGAACACAGAAGGATGTACATGTGAGGTAGAGCACACACACACGATAACAGCAAAACACACACATGCAAAGCAGACGTAGACGGCACACAGTAGAAGAAGAGTATGTGCCAAGGTTAAATAAAGAACATAGAGATGTAGACAGCACATAGCAGAAGTAGAGAGCAGAGAAAAATGAAGTCAGACACGCGAGCAAGCAGAAGAGAGACACACGCATATGTATGCATGAGGCTTTATCTCTTAAAATGCATGCATGAAGAAAGAGGGAGAGGACTTGGCCACACAGGTAGAAAAGAAAGGATAGTAGACTCAGCCAGAGGAAAGAAAAAATAGAAGAGACCATATGAAAATGACTAAACAAGGAGAAGAGAGAGGGAAAGAAAAATAGAGCATGGAGATTGTACGCACACAAGCAAAGAAAGGAGGGGAGTTTGTACATAGAAGAAGAGACCGAGAGTGGGAATGAAGGGGAGAGAGATGGAGAATAAGTCAGAGAAAGAAGAGAGGCTGACGGGGAAGGGAGAGCAATAGTAGAAATAAAAGAAAAAAATAGAGCATAGACCAAGAGGGAGTCAAGCCGAATGAAAATAGGGGAAAGTACCTGGTATTTGTTTTCGAAGGCAAGAGCGCAAGAGAGATCGAGAATGAGGGAGAATGGAGAAGAGTCTTTGAGTGAGAGAGATTTAGCGAAAGGATCAAGAACTGAAAAGAGGGAGCTAAAAAGCAAATAAAATAAAAAAGAGAGGTAGAAGCAAGGGTGGAGACGATGAAGAAATGAAGGAAAAGATGATAAGGCAGCTATCAGCGAAGTTGAGCAATTGTGCAGAATCGATGCTTTCATATCACACCGCCACTACTTCTGCATTGTTCATCTCCATACTCTCTATTTCTTGTCAGTCTTACAGTTAGACCCTGAAGGTATTTCTTTCTTCCCTTTTTTTATTATCATGCGTGATATTTCGGTTATTTATTTAGTTAGATGGAAAGGTTTTTGTCCTTGTTATTATTATTTACATTCATGGAGAAATCTAGTATAGGAAGGACATGTTCTTCTTGAGCCTTAGATAGATTACACCTTTAGTTGTGAATAATAGTGAGAGCTTAACATCTTTTTAGGTCTGCCATGAAATCATAACATTTATATGATATGGGAAATTCACGAGAAATAAATTAGGTATTGATGGTATAGATGACATGTGAATCGTGTTTATTATAATTGTTGGATGCTATCACCACTACTCTCAGTATTTTCTTTTGAAAGCCATAGTTGAGCATTAAGCCACTTTGAAAAATCTTAAAGAACACATCCTCAAGTCAAAAGAAGAGTGAAATGTCAAAATGGTTTCTTTCTTTGTTTCTTCGAATGCTAAATTCATATTATGCACTGATTGCAAATGTAAATATCTTGATTATCTATTTGTTGTGTGGGATTTTAAGAATCTCCACAGGCATTTAAAATGATCCTATATCGTGAAAATCAATAAGATTTCATAGGTATTAGGATTAATTTTGTATATAATAATATAGGTTCTAAAGACTCATCATTAGAATTAATTCTCTTTTTATAATTAATAAAATATTTAAGTCTCATGAGAGATTTCAAGAATCTTTATAGAGAATTAAATTAAGTACATTATTGTGTGGGATAATAAATCCTCGCAGAATTTTAGAATCATTAATTTATATAGTAAATAAATGATTTTGTTAAATAAAAAATTATAAATGTTTTTAATAAAATTAATTAATCAAATTAAGGTATTGAATCTATTGGTTATATGAGATTTTTTTAATATCTGTAGACCTTTAGAATAATTGTCTTACCGTGTAAATCAATAAGGCTTTGCGTGTCTAGCGATTAAGATTTCTATGTTTAAAAATATAAGTTATATAATTACACATTAAAATATACTTAAAATATTTACACTATTTTACTCTTTTATTGTGAGAGATTTTGGAATCTCCCAGATATTTAGAATAACTGTATGATCGTATGAGCTAATAAGGCTCTGCAGGTATAACAATTAAATTTTCTAAAAAAAAAATCATAAAACATAAAAGAAAAATATTTTTAAACTCTTTTCTTTCTTTATTTCAAAAAATTCAAAAATTGAGAAAATGATTGAAATTAAATCACTTTTTGCAATTTAAAACACACATATCAAAATTTTAGAAAATTATTTTATTTGTAAAATTGTGAATTATTCCTAATTAATTTCTCTTCAAAAAAATATTTTCACTAACCAACTTATAATTTTGAACTACGTGAACTTTGATCCCAATCATAGTGTACGTAGGCCTTAGAGTCCAATTCCAAGTCAAGTCCTCCCTTGTAAATAAATAAATATTTTTTACTTAATTATTATTACTTTTATATCAAATACATGAATAAGAAAGAGATAATTAAAATAAGTTTAAAACCATATTAATTTAGCACAACAAACTTTAGGTAATCGTTCTCACAAACAAGTGTTGTGAGGTGCCTAACACCTTTCCTACACTCAATCAACTCTCGAATCTATTTTCTATTTTAACAGACCACTCTTATTCTTCTTTAAATGGTTTCCCAAGATTTTTCTCAAAATTTTGGTGGTGACTCCCATTTCTCCTATTCCTACTCTGAAGGCCAGAACCTCTGCTCTCGTGCCATCCGCGTCGCATTTTCTGGGTGCAACATGGTTATATATCAATTATAAACTAAATACATGCATAAAGGAATCGAGTATGTAAAGCATGCTAGCATATATCATATCTTGTCATTTACCATTAAATAACTTTTTTAACTCTCATAACTAGGTGCATTGTCACTATATTCTTAGATATGTGACATGACCCATACTCATGTGACTTGCCATTACTTAACACGTGTGACACGTCATAAATTTACTTAGACAATGATCAACAAACCTTATATCCTCCTTATTTCCTCAGATTGAAACTGTGAGCTATAACACTGATTAGGGCTTCATCCATGTGACTGGACTACCTAAGCTCACCAATCATGAGGTGTGATCCAGCTACATATTATAGGAGTCGCTCTCGGACCACGACTTGCCTATTCTCAAATTCCCTGTGGTGCCTCATACCTTAAGCTATTGTCCTCATTGAACTGGTAGAGATAGTTAGGCTATAGTCCCTTGATAACCATAGGACAGTCTCTTGATAAACAATGGGATAAGGCTATAGCTCCATACACCAGAGGGCATCTTAAATACCATATGAATTTTTCTCTACTCTTAATCCTTAAATGAACTCCCATCACTAATCATGCCATAATCAATAATCATTCATTTTCACTTTTTCGTTTTCATATACTCATTATTACAACAAACATGTTAGGCTCATGACCATACACTACCCAAGTGTGTATTCTCATTATCTTCTTAACATTATTCTCATTGATTTTAAAATTCACTTCTCATTAACACATAAATACCTCTACACATCATCACATTCATTTTTTTTCAAAAACATAAGCATATTTATAGTTAAAGTCCTCTTGACTTTGCATTTGGCATTTTCAAGCCAAAAATAGCTTTTTCATGCACTTATTGAGACTAATATATAGTTTTTATTTTAAAAATCAATCCCATGCATGTAACATTCACAATTCACATTTAACAACAATTCAATTAACATATAACTACCTAAAGTAGAGTTTCCCTTGGTTACCTCAAACCTTTGAGAGGTCAAAGGTTTACCCCTCAATCAACTAGCTTCCAAGCTTGAATTTCTAATTCAATAGGTGACTAAGAGCCAAAACTACACTCAGCCAAGTTGAATTTCATCAACATTACAAATTCAAGCATATAAACCCTTAATCTCTACTTCTAAATTGCCCAACATTCTCTCTATATGAGTTAGAGCCTATCCATTAGGTTTAATAATTACCTTTAGCCCCCAATAGCATTAATGAGTCATTAGATCCCCATTAATGGCATCACAAACTTCCAACTACCCATAATAAATGGGATTTTTGGATATTAATGGTGCCCAACAACCTAAGACACCAAAACTCATTATACCTAGGTTTAGACACTCTAATCTACTCCTATTAGCTCCATTAGAGTCAATAGATTTGGACCTATAACCCATATGGATCAAAATTCTACTTCCATTATCAAACCCTAACCATAAACTCATAAATGTGGAACAAATGAGGAGATTAATGAGTATGATACTTACCTTGGGTGTTTATAGCTTTCAAAATACTCCCAAAGTCATCCACAAGTAAATCCTAGCAGAGCATTGGCGTGTCTCTTCATTCTCTCTTTTTTCTTTTTTTTTTATTTCTGTCTCATTTTGCATCTGATAAACTGCAGAAAATGGTGGCGTATGGCATAGAAGTCCTCCCTCGCTCAGAAATTTTTGTGCACCGCGGCGGATGATCTACACACTGCGACGTGTGGCACAGTAACATCAACTCTTCTTTTTCTTCTCCTTTTGATGCCCAGGTGGCCCATATTGATACCGAACCTATAACTAGGGCTAAAATACCATCAAATATGATTATTAGACCTCTCTAGCCACATACTACTTCAACTTAATTAATTACCCTAATTAGGTTTAATTAATCAGGGGATTAAAACTCGAAATGTTACAACTCCCACCAAGATCATGCCTTTCACTCTTGTCTACCTTTCTCGAGTATTGACAACTTCAATACTCTAAGGTAGTATAATAAATATTACTCCTCCCTTAAGTAGTTCCATAGCCTATCTAAGTGCAATTTCCATTCTTTATAATTATAATGTATGCAAACAACCTCATTTTCATAAAAACATTATTATTAAATCAATAGAAAACAAATATGTACTATTATCCAAGTAGTACTCCATAAGTCTTTATACAATACAATTAATTACATTTAATCATTTAAAACATGTAATACATGATAGCTAGTAATACTTATTTAAAAATAGCTAAACAAAGCAATAGAAAATATAAATTCCCTTGTTATCTCAACCCTATTATACCAAAAGAATTTTCCCTTATACAAAATGAAACTTTGCTTATTTCTTAATTTCTCAATAAGTTCCACCAATAATTTCTTACAACACATAAGTGATCCACATCACTTTTCATGGCAAATAACATAAAAGAAGACTATAACTGATACCACACGACTTGGGTCAATGAGCCATAATCTATCCTAATGGCCCATATATTAAACCAACCATTTACAGAGTATCACTTAACCACCAAAACCATTTATTAGCTACCACTAGGCCAAAGTTCAATTCATATAATTTTTAATCAACCAAAAATCTTCACTTAACATTACCAACTTTCACAATTAGCCATTATAATAAAAAAAAAGTTTAATTTAATTCTTATTGGATTCAAATAGCACAACTATAACCAAATAAATAGGCTCAAACCAATTAAGAGTACAATCCAATCTCTTAGGTTTGATTTTTTGCCCTAAAACTCCCTTTTTCATCCAATTTCCTACTGAAAATATTAAAATACTATATAGAAACTCAAAACAACCTCCCAATATAATGACCCAAAGAAACCAAAGATTATAAGAACAAAGCCTTTGGGATGAAAATCCAAAATTTACCTCTTCTAAAAACTCAAGAAAACTAAGAGGGAAGGAAGAGAATTGAAGTAGGGAGCTTACTTACCATGTAATTGAGCTTGTAACGGCCGCAAAGCCTCTCAAATCTGACCCCTAGCTCCTTCTCTTCCTTTTCTCTCCTCCTCCTCTTCGCTCTTGGTCTTGTGCATTTTCTTGCTTCTTTGTTCTATGTTTCTACGTTCTTTTTCCCTTTAAAAAATGAACAAAATAATTTGGAAAAATTACAAGGAAGGGCCCAATATTTTTTATTATAGTAAGAAAGCCTTGAGCAACTTTGGTAACTTTTTCCATAATTAAAAATAAAATAAAAATAAACTTTTTCTTAGTAAAATTCAAACTTTGGACTTCTATCAAATTATTTTTAATTTTAATTTAATTATAAATATTTTATTTTAAAATAAATTTGAGTTTTAAAATTTTCAGGATGTTACAAATATAACACTCTAAATTTATTTTAACAAGGGGATTAAGCTAAAAAATCATTATGTTATGAAAATCATGTTCATATTACTCTTACTTTACAAAAATCATTGTTCATAAGCTAATATCATTTATATATTTGTCATTTGAGTATTAAAGTTTCATTGTACTCAATATTTATCTTAGAGAGAGTTTTAATTAAGTGACTCACTTATTCAAAATCATTATAAAAGTAAGGAAGAAATTTTCCTTGTAATCAAGAGATGTTGTTCTCTTGAGAGAAAAACTCGTTGGTACAATCAATGAGTGCAACCAATGATTTAAAAACCAGATAGTTAGACTAACTGCACCATTAACTAGAGCCATTAATGGATTGATTTGGTGCAAAAAATTGTTGTCATGATTGAGCCAAATTAGATCGGAGTTGAGCCATTATTGAGCCAAAAATTGGAGTTGGACTGAGAACTGGAGCAATTTTAAATTTAATATTAAAAGAAGCTTAAAATTTCAAAAATTTAAAAAATTTAAAAATTAGATCATACTAAAACCCAACTTTATTTTTGGATAATTCATATATGTAAAATATGATTTGAGACTATTTTTCTATTAAGATGTTGATAATTATATATGCAAAAATAGATACTTTGAATTTTATTCATATCTAATTTAACCAAAATCCACATATATTTAATAAGTTATAAAATTATAATGTATAATATTACTAATTTACAGTCATTTTATATCATTTTATTAACATATTATAGATTTTTTCATGTATTTATATATATATACATTTAATATTTTTTTAATTAATTATTACATCATGGTTCAACCATTGGTCTAACCCGGTTCAACCATGTGAACTGTGAACAGTTGGCTTTTCTTATTCATTATCCATGACATCCTACATTTAATGCATCAGAGTAAGGCATAAAGGTGCCTAAGTATGGTATTCTATGCCATAAAGTAAGCTACAAGTGACTACATGCCTTATGAGAAGCCTTTAGTTCACACGAAAATAAGAAAAGTTATCATGCACGCTTTACGAGGCAAGAAATTAATGAGAAATGAGAAAAGAGAATTTAATGCACAATTTATAGTGCAAAGAGATAAGAATTATGTGCATGAATAAGGAGAAATAAATATTATTTTAATGCACATAAGTTAAGGACATTTTTTACAAGGCAGCCCAATGTTTCAATATTATCTTACATGAGTACAATGTTTTGGCATGCAAAATAAGGCAAGATCTAACTGGAGTAAAATGTCTGGGAAAATTATTGGGATTAAATTTTATATTAGTAATTGCTAAAGAATGCATTCAGTAGGTCTGATTCCAATGAATCCATTAAAAGATGATAATCAGTCCCACACTTGAAAAGCATGCCAAGAAGTCAAAGTGGGCCTCACAACTAACATAAGATCATGCCACTTGTTATCACATGAATAAAGATGATTCAAAATTTATATTTGAGTTAAATAAAAGAAAGTGGAAAAAGGATTAAAAAAAGACACCATGCAAGCCACAAATTAATTCAAAGATGTACATAATCAATTATGAATTTTACAAATTAAGCCTAAAAATCTGAAAGTGACTAGAAGAGATATTATCAAGTTGAACTTTGTGTGCGATTTTGGAAACATATGTATGATGGATTGTCCACTTTATATTCTTTCTATACAATTGAGTTTAATAAGTTCAAGTGGACACTAAAATCATGCTCATATGATTTTTAATGAATAAGTTTTGAATTTTCAAAGTTGGGATTTGAAATCTGGAAAATGTATTGGCATATCTAGAACATTGTAATTCTTGAGTTTATGAGTTGTATATGAAGGTTCTACAGTAAAGTTAAGTTATGTAACCTCATGAATTGTATCCTAAAGGCCTAGGGAAGTTGTGCAAGTATGTTCACTAAGTATAGGAGATTAGTGCATGACATGTGTTAGCATTGACTTACAATTAAAGTTTATCTTTCTATGGCTTTAAAAGTTATATAATGCATAAAAATTAATGTATGAGTCCTATGAGAGCTCTAAAAGGCCTAAAGATTAAGAACTTGGTTAAGAGCATAAGTGTTGGATAGCTGGCACCTAAGAAGGGTTAAATTGGATGACACTAAACTTTTCTAATAAACTTAGAAGTGAGGAAGATAGATATAAGGAAAGAAAAGATTTGACACAAGAGATTTGTCCTGGTTTAGCTTAAATCTTGACCTATATCCAGTCCTCAAGATTACCCTTGAGATTTTCAACAAAATTCACAAGCTTCAATGGGTGTTTGCAACTATAGTACAACTCTCAAGACTTGAATAGTCATGATTTAACAGCAAACCTTACTACGCTTAGCAAGTTGTTACAAATCACTTGAAAAACTCCTTTTCAAGATTTCAGCTTGTTTACAAAGTAAAGAACTTTCAAATATGAACTCTCTTGAAAGAGTAGAATAAGTATAGTTGAAAGCATAAGAACTTTTAAGAGCTTTTTCACAAGATTCATCAAGAATGATAAATATATGAATACAATACTTTAAGGCACAGTTTAAAGCTTGTTAGAATACTTAAAAGATGAATAGTGTACTCAAAGATTAGAATTTTTGTTCTAGACTTGAATTGTATCACATATATAGTTTTGGCAATTAACAGACTATTGGAACAGTGTTTATAACCATTAGTGATATTTCTTGCTTGCAATTAGATGATTTACACATGAAATGGAGCTAGACAAGTTCTAATCAAGCATATGTAACAATTCAAGCTTGAATACTAGGGTTACTCATGCGTGTTTTGTTGTATAAGGAGATGCAAACAATTTTGTATGACAAAATAGGTGTGTGACCCTTAGGTTCTCACGCTTAAATTGATTGGCAGAATGCCAAGGCCAATTTTGTGTGATGAATCACGCGTAGGACCAACTCATTATCACGCATGGAATAGCTAGTTATAAAATTCAATCTATTCGAGAAGACAAATCACACAAGGAATACTCTATTACATACATGTGAAATGGCTAGTTACCAAACCAAGCCATTCTGGAAGACGAACCATACATGGAACTCATGTGTATTCTGTCACCTTTCCTAATATCCACTTGATATTAGGAAGGGTTAACTTAATCACCACCCTATAAAACCAAATTGTAATAAGTCACTTTGTTTGAAAAACTTGGGCTTAAGACTCATTTTTGCAAAATCATCAAAACTATAAGATATCAAAGTATTACACAATGGAAAACAAGTCACATGTATTTATAACAATCATTGCATGCATAAAAAACTACAAAATCAGCTTAGGTTATAGGCCATACACCATAGCAAACAACACATGTGTCATGGCATGTGGCATAGAGCCACACACCCTAATCTTCTCTATGACATGCACTGTAGCATGATACATTAAGCGTCATAGCACATAAGCTCATTTTTTATGCTGTCATTTGATAGCATAAATGACAAAATTCTAGCTTGCGTTATTTTTCACATACAACGTCTGATCTGAGTAATTCAAATGCCTACACAAAGCTTAACACATAAGCTAACCAATGAGATAGGTTTGGATATGATCTAATGAAACAATCAAAATTTAGACAATTATGTGCAAAAAGTCATTTTTTATAAAAATTTAGCACATCCAAGCGCTCAAACCTAACTCATTGTCCCATTAACCCATTCTAGGCCTTGAACCAAGTCCAAAAGGACCTAATATTCTTGATTGACGATAATATATCATATGTATACACACATATCTAAATTTGGTTGCTCAACGGCCAATTCTCACAAAACACATACTTTTATAATTTGGCTCAAAATGGCCCACTTGGCCTTTCTCACCATAATATCACTATAAATCACCACTTTATACATTCACAACATATTTATAACCAAATCTCTACAATTCTACTAATTTACTAATCAAAATATGCATGCAATCCTTATGGCAACTTATATATATACACACAATATTCATGTCCAGTTAGTTCATTATACAAACTCAAAGGTCTCGCAGCCATGGCACCACTATACTAGTCCAGACTTTTTTCCCTTGCCCAACTCACTGCTCGGTCTTGTAAAAATATAACCATGGGGTGAGATAATAATCTCCCTAACAGAATGACTCTCTACTATTGACTATCACATGCAACTATATAAAAATATAGCATATATATAAAATTAAACATAGCATATATCATATAGTCACCTCAAATTTCGTCTATATAAATCATCACCTCTTTTACCACTTAATCACCACTTTTCACCATATTGCATGATCACTACCAACCGAACCTCCAAATCACCTCGATTTGAAACCATAGGCTTGCTTTATACCAATATATACTCTCATTAGTCTTAAGCTCACCTTCAGTGGTAGAATTACCCGGCCAAAAGTTTTTTGTCTAACTTTCAGGCTATGGTTTCCCCCAATACACACAATGGGATGTCATTAATTCTAACTCTGCATCACATTGATACTAAGGAATCCAAATCTCTAACGCCATACCTCGAAAGGCACTAAGGAGATACCATTCTCAAATACCACACCTCATCGAGCACTAAGGAGAATGATACCATATGGTCTTTCACTACACTCCAAATGGGTGAACTCTTAACCCTATGATTATGCTTTTTGAACCATTCACAATTTACCAATCACTACTTTCCACACACACACACATAACTACATAAGTTCATGTGTTTATTCAATCAAAGTTCATTTTCTTTCAATAACCATGCAATGCCACAAAAAAAAATGCTCAATTTAAAATAGTTTCATGTGATAGATAGCATACTCATACATAGTGATAATAAATAATCAAACAGAAGAAGTTATTCAATTATCTGTGATTCTTTCTTAATCCTCACTTGTCTCTACACACCTCTTCCCTCAATCTATATGAGAACTATGTCAATCTACACACAATTAGCTTAATTAGTCATTCGGTTCAATTGACCAAAAATACTTAATTGTTTCTTAAAACTATGTTTAGCCATTCATTCCTTTCCACTTAGTTAATCTAAGTCCATTATCACTTAATCACCACTTTCTATCACCTTAAACACCCCCATTTCATTTACACACAATTCCACCCCTAATTTTATTGAATTAGGGCCCAATTTGAGCTTATAGGTTTAAAGCTCTATCATTTAACTCTAAACTAGTCACAAAGCTCTAATTTAACTCTCGAGAATCTTTTTATCACTATAAGGTAAGAAACAAACCCCTTAAAATTCACCGATTCAATTTCTCTATAACTCATACTAAGAGAAATTAGGGTAGAATGGAAGGTAAGGGTCATGTGAAGCTTACTTGATAAGTTACTAATCATAAGCATCTTCTAATGCTCCAAAAATGCTTGGCCTATGTGAACTTGATCTCTTCTCTTCTCCTTCTTGTGTTTTCTCCCTCTTTTCTCTTTGAGTTTTAAGCCAAATCACAACTTAAGAGCTAAGTTTCTAGTTCATGGGCTGTGGCACATGCAGCTTGTGTAGTGACGCATGGCATAGAAGGAGAGTCCTCACTGTGTGCATATGCTTTAACCCGAAACGTGATCCTTCCAACCATATATATTCATTTAATATCCCAAGGAGTAAAATTGTCAAATATCCATCTAAACGTCTAATTATTCACTAATTACTACTTTACCTTTGATTAATAGTTAATCATAGGATTAGAAAGTTAAGATGCTACACATTCAAGTATGGATTGCTTGATTGAAAAGACTTACAACAATAAGTGACAAATCATGCAAGTAAAGAAGGTGAAACAGACTTGAAATGGCTTAGGACTAACTTAGACTAAATGTGTTCAAAAGACTAAGTGACAAAACACATATGAATACATTTCATTTAAGGCATGAAAGGATACTTCATAAATGCATGGGAACACAAGGTGACAATTCAAGCATGCACGCACAAGGGTACCTTGCATGAATTGGAGTATAGAAGCTTCAACAAGGTATCACACAAAAACAGGTGATAAATCACGAATGGATCACTACTGAATCAAGCATGAAATGTTAGTCAGTACGCCTAAAATGACAAATCACACTTGTGACCATACTGAATCATAAGCTTAAAATTTAAAGACATGAACAAACTTAAAATATTTCATTGATAAATGACAGAATGCAAGAAGTGTTAAAAAAAATTTACTAATGAATATACAAAACCTTGTGTCACCTTGTGTATGGTCAACTAGTTTTAGCCTTAATGATACTAGACGACCCAAGCAAAATCAAAACAAAAAACAAACTCTCTCAAAATCCCAAAATAAGAACAAAGTAAAACAAAACAACTTGTCAAGCATAATTAAGTTAAAAGTTAAGGAAATTTTTCAAAAAAATAGAAGAGATGTTGCTACCCTTATTAAAGTACATCATCAACCACAAGCAAACCATTAAAAAGATGCAATTTTATAGAGAGAGCCTTATAATGACAGCTTTTCTGGATGAACTTCAAACACGCGCTATTTTTGCATCTGATGTTCGATTAGAGTGATTCAAGCATCCACGCGAAGCTTATTCAATAAGCTAACTAATAAAACAAGTTTTGTTACGATCTCACACCGTGTGAGAATTTTAGACATTCAGATGAAAAAGATAATTTTTTAAATGATTTTCAAGTATCTAAGTACCCAAAATTCATAACTTATACCATTAACTCATTGTGAGGCTTGAACCAAGTCCAATGGACCAAAATACCCTTGATTGAGCATTCAAACACACAAAAACATATCGAACACAAAATTTGGCTACTTAATGCCCATTTCATCCAATATGGCCAAAATAAAAAACTAACACTATACATTATTTGATCTCTATTGCCACATAATACACTACATATACATTGTCACCATATAGATCAAACATTTCTTGCACTTGTATTAGTATTTTAGCCCATCACCACAAAAATTGCCATATATTTACATCATATACAATATTGGGCTAAAATACAAAAAAACATAGTATGAAATAAGTGTAACCAATCAAAATGATATGCATTCCTAGTTGGAAACATATAATATCATATAACAAGTTTATATATACTACTCAAACTAAAATCGGGCATTACTATTTGTGATGTAGCAAATCTACTAATCTTTGCCCAATTCCTTCCCTTGCTTAGTCTCAACGGTAGAACCTGTAAAATGATAACCACGGGATGAAATAAAAATCTTAGTAATAAGATAATCTACATTATTGATTACTATGCCAAGTTATAAACATGCCTTAAAATAAATAAAATAAACACACCATATAAAATCACCACAAGTTACATGCATGATCCCTAACCATCCAGTCCTCCAGTACTCTTGACTGAATTGGTAGGCTATTTTACAGAACCAAACCACATGTATGGTCTTCAAGCTCATCATCTATGGTAGGACTACCTAGCCAAGGTGTCCTAAGCCACTTTTGGACTACTGGTTCCCCCTATTATAAGTAATTGGGGTATTGTTACTTTAGCACCGCACCCATTTTCGAGCACTAAGGAGAGTAAGTACTACACTTGGCATATCGAGGTGCCAGCATTACTATATGGACTTAATCTTTACTAACTCTATTAGAGAGATCTCCCACCCTTTAATATGTCACATTTCATAACATATCTCCACTTGACCATGCATAAAATACTTTCTAAACCAATATAATGAATATTACTACTTCAAAAACTTGACATTTTACAAATCAATACTCCACTAATTTTCTAAAATAGTTAACTTTTACCAAATTCATACATATATACATAACAAATCATGCAAGAACAACCTAAGAATAACTTATATAAGGTAATAAATAATGTAAATTATCTAGTTACCTCAAAAGGGTTACCCATGGTACTAAATCTCTATTCATGTCAAGGTAAATCTTCCACACCATAATCTACATCAACAAGTACTATATGTTAATTTCTAATTAACACAACACTATTAGCTATCAATAACTTTCCAATTCTCCCACTTCTCACTCACATTCTCAATAAAGAGGCTTGTTAAGATTAGAATTTGTTCACACAATCCCTTTAAGCCTCCCTCTAACTCTCTCACATAATACTTAATATCTCAATTTATCACACTTCAAAACCCCATTATCAAGTTAGGGCTTAATCCAATTTCACTAAACAATAAAGTAACTTCATATTACTACATATCCAAGATTAATAAACCTAAATTAAACCTTTAGAGTCAATAGAAACCTTCAAAACATAGACTCATGGCTTAATCCATTCAGAGCAAATTCTCTTACTTTCAAATCCCATGAAAAATGAGATGAAAAGGTAGAGGAGAATGGTAGAAAATTTACTCAAGAGTTTGAAGGCCTAATTTATCTTCAAAATCCTCCCAAAATGATGCCCTAGTAGTGCTCAAAGCTTGCTCCTTCATGTTTTAGGTTTTCCACCATAAAAACTGTCATTTTCTGATGATTTTTGAAATTTTAAGTTACCTGCTGTGCCGTACATAGCAGTGCACGCCACATAAGCTACGGCTCACGATGCAGCGAGCAAAATGTCGATTTTACTTGCCCCTGATGCCTCCCGACTTGATCCAACATTCATCCGAACTCAATTTAGATCCAAATATGACCCAAAAAGCCAATTAGCAACCTAAAAACATATTTAAATTAATTAATCATATTTTTAACTAATTTATCCCTTAATTAGTCAATTTTTTCTAGATTTAAAGTTTTTGAATGTTACACATGAAGCATCATTTGAACAAGAACAATTGACTAGAGAGCTAGAATAAGTACTATGAAATAAAGCCAACTCAATATTAAATTCATCAAGTCTAAAATCATTACCATTTATATTAGCATTAGGCTTTGTACAATCATTTCCTTGAATTTCAACCTCTTTATCATTTTGAGCTATTTTCACTTCCTTCAAGTTTTCATTGGAGGCCACGTGTAAAGTCCCTATTAAATTCAGACTTTACCATCCTAAACACATAATCATCAAACAACAATCACATCTTATCAAAGTAATAGCCATCAAATTATTTTCAAAATATGGGATCCAGACTTCATTAAACATTTGTTCAAATAGGAGGGCTAATAGAAGCATAAATACAATTCTAAGACTCAAAGAGGCACAATATTTTTCCCTTGAAAAAGTGCCATACACCACAACTCATACTACCATCCGCCGTGGCATGTGGTACAGAGCCACGAGCTCTATTCTTCTGTGCCATGCATCACAACATGACATATAATTTGCTATCATATGGCAGTTTAGAAGGCAAACTTCCACCATGTGCCATTTCCACATCCGACGTCTGATTGGAGTGATTCAAGTGCCCACAAGCTTATAACATATTCTAGCTAATGAGCTAAGTTTGAACTTGATCCAACAGTCTGATCTAAAATTAGACACCTAAGTGTAAAAAGCTACTTTTTCTTTTAAAACATGCACCTTAAGTACTCAATTCTTATTTCTTATCCTATTAAACCACTTTGAGCCTTAAACTAAGTCCAAAAGGATTATATACACTTAATTAACACATCAAATCACATCTATTACTCATTTTAACCTCTCAATGCTACATTACATACTTGTGGACTTATATGAGGCACAATCTATATAACATATATACATATAGAACTATTCCACTTTTAACCATCCAACTCTTACATATGGAGATCTACCTCACCATATGGTCTAGAATCAGAATCTACTCAACTCTTCTAAATGAGGCTTAACCTCACCATTTGTATCAAGTTCTCACATATACACATAATTTCACATCAATTCACATATATATAATTAAAACAAGTAATAAAACAATATACACTTGCTTGAATTGCATCTAGGCCTACCCACGCACCCATCAATAGGTCACCCTCGATGAGATGCAGTATCATATATATATACACAATCAAGTTTTCAACCACAATTCATATACACATTCATATTTTCATATTCACATATACTTATGCATCCTAGTTGACAACTCAAATTCTAAATACAACTTTATACATCCCTTTACACAAATGGTAGTTATACTACTACCACTCAAGGCTACTCTTCCCTTACTTACTTTCCCAGACTTCTTGTGCTCTCTTTATCTGTGTACAAAAATAACAAAGTAAGACATATGCTTTAGTAACTTGGATATAACTCAAACACTGATTAGTAAGAAAAATCATAAATAAGAGATAAAGTAGTATGTATTTTAGTCAAAGCAATATAGTATGCATATACATAAATTCATACTCATCAATCCATCATGCTCATACATGTACACTCTTGGTTCCACCTAGCAGAGCAATCTCTACACTTAGACCAGGACTTCTAGTCTTTCATAAAATAGGGCCCACCAACAACTATTCAGACCAGGTATCCTTTTCGTATATAGGTGGTCTCTTAAGTCCGTCATGACGGAGTCAAGCTCTATACTTGAGACCTTTAGGACTTCCTAGCCTTACATAGAATAGGACCACAATCCTTATCCTAATCTAGGGTATACTCGTAGATCATTATCTTAGGTCTATCATGATAGAGTTAAGATCTATGCTTTAGACCATTGGATCCCTTAGGTCCTTCCTGGTGAAGTCATGATCTACGCTCAAGACCTTTAGGACTTTTTATATTTACCCAAAGTTAGGCTGTGACCCTACCCCAGTTTAAGGTACTCTCATAGATGCAATGTACATGTCAATGCATATGTCTCATCTCATACATCTCAAACAATACTCACACACTCGCATACATATACTTTCATAAATTCTACTACTTTATTAGTTTATAAATCACAAAATGCAAATAGTTATATAACATACTTGTTAATAATTTCACAAATAAACAAGTAAAGGGGTTACTCTAGTTACCTTTTACCCTTACTACTAAGGATTAATAATCAAATTGAATTCTTGAGAGCATAAATCCCACGAGCAACGTCACAGGTGATCATTCTATATAATGCAGTGTCCCTCAGTCAATTCTTAATACTCAACATATGTATTGATTTGGGTAAACTGAATTCCTTAACACAAAAAGTGATTCAATTTATACTTTCAAATTCATAAGTCTACTATCTATAGTCATTAGCCCTATAGGCTATTCAAATGACCATAACAATTCTTAACTCATTTATTCACCAAATTTCATCCTTTTAACCTAACTTTCTCAAAGCTCAACCATTTCACTTCAGGCTAGTCACAAAATGTTATTTTTGTATTCGAAAACCCTTTTTAAACATTTCTTTTAGGTTCCAACACTTTAAAATTTTTTGATTTGATTTCTCAACAAATTAAATTCAATGAAAATGGGGCAGAAATGAGGTTAAGGTCAGACGATACTTACCCGATGAGGCACTAGCCGAAGCAGATTCCCAATTACCTAATAATACAAGCCATAGTAGATGAGAATTCCCTCTCCTCTTCTAATACGTTTCCACCTTTTTCCTCTTCTAAGTTCATGCATTTTGACTTAGGTCTTAAGTAAATTCTATGCCATGCGTCATAGCGTATACAGCTTTCATCGTAACGTGTGGCACAGTGAGCTCAATCTCGCTTGTACTTGAGCATTATGCTCCAGATTACCATTCTACCCTTCAATCCTATCAATACAATAGCCAATCAGCACAAAATATCAAATTAACATATAAACCATAATCAATTCACTAATTATTAATTTACCCCTGATTAGCAACTAGTTTTCCTAGATTTAAATTTAAGATGTTACACTTTGTCCTCATTTAATATGCTAATAGAATCCACGACTTTAAGGGTCTCAAGTGTAGAATTTTTCTCCAATGGCTTGAGAACCTTTTGGATATCATGCTTGAGTAGAGAAAATTCTTAGAATTAACCCCTTTATAATATATACCTATATCATAAGAAAAAATATCCTCCTCATGCTTATGAATATCAAGCATAGTAGACATTTTATCATCATTTAACAATTCATAAGACAATATATCTTACAAGCATGTGTGAACATCTAAGCTATTTTGGCACACAGAGGCATTAATGCAAGAGCAAGGGCCATAACTTGCAACAAATATAGACTCATGATCAAGTAAGGTAAATGAATGGTCCTCAATAGCTTTATCAAGCAAAGTGTCCATGGCATTAATATCAAGTAGGAAATAATCCTCAAAAGGCCTTTTTATTACCTTATAGATATTGAAATTAACTTGGTCATTCCTACATTTTAAAGCTAGAGTACCCTTATCCATATCGATGATAATACATGCAATCCTTATGAGGGGTCTACCCAAGATCAAGATACCTTCCTACAACCCTTAGTATTCACATCTAACACATAGAAGTCAATAGGAAATAAAAATTCTTAACACTATCAATCAAATCTTCCACAATTCCATATGGCTTCCTAACATTTCTATCCACAAGTTGACAAATCATGTTAGTTGTATGCATGAAATCAAGCTTAAGAGGTACATATATGGAATATGGCATGACATTAATTGCAGCACCTAAATCAACAAGAGAATGTGAAAATCTCAAGTTGCAAATCATACAAGGAATAGTAAAGGATCCGGGGTCTTCACACTTAACATGTAATTGTGGCTTCATGATTTCAATAATAGAATAAGGTAATTGTACTCTAGCATTAGGAATGAAATTCCTCTTATTAATGCAATAATATTTAAGGAACTTAGCATGCTCAAGGATATTTTCACAACATCCAACAAAGGCACATGTACTTGAATTTAGCAAAGAACTCTATTACCTCCTTATCATGTATATTCTTAGAATATGAAGACTTAGGCACTTGGTCTTGAGGAAATGGAAGCTTGCTAACTATCTCCTTGATATATATCTCCCCTTGAGCCTTTTCTTCCCCTTTTTGAGCATTGGCTGAATGATTTTTAGCATGGATAGTGGTGGTGAAATTTTTCCAACACCTTCCAATAGCTTATCTTAGCCATGTTTGGGCATTAGTTTGTTATAGGCTTACTCTACATCATCATCACTATCATCACAGCCATCTTTTGCCTAAATCAGAGCTAAAAGGATCATCAATTATCACACTTTTATCATTTTTTTAGATTTTCTAGCATCAACAGCATCATTCAAAATAACATCACCACTATCATTACCAACCCTTTTACTATTCCTTCAATTGCATTAAGGAGGCTTTGGGATTAACCACGGTATTACTAGAGAGTAAAGGGGATTAGGCATTAGAAGAACTTGGTTAGTAAAGGAACTATATGTTTATAAAGAGCATCAAGTACTTCATCTAACTTATTAAGCCTAAGAGAGGTTACAGCATTAAACTCTTTTATTGTACAAATTGTAAATTGAAATTTTTCTTATCATTCTTCATCTCATTAAAGTTTGGAAGGTTAGAAGTACTACCTTTGCCTTGATAGTATGTAGAATTACTACCTTGACCATAATGAGTATTTCAACCTTGGTTAATATTGTACCCTCCTTCTTGATTTATCCCTTGTAAAACTTCATGTGGATTTCTATAGGAAAGATTATGATGAGTTGTCTAATTTGCATTATAAGTGTTTCCATATTGTCCTACTTGATTGCCTTGATTTCCCATATAAAGAGCATTCATATCACAAGCGTAATTGTCTTTCATAAGACAACATAACTCTACATGCATGGAAGAATTACAATGTTGCAAGACAGGGGTATAAGAGTATTACAAGTATTAGGAGGCACATGAATATTTGACACATTAGCTATATTAGCATTGAATGTAGAACCAAGCATTTTGCCAACCTTATAAGCTATCTCATCAACTAAAAAGAGCTAATTATTAGAGGGCTAGTAGTAACTGAAGCTACCCTAAACTCTCTTATCCTAAATTGGTTACCACTTTAAGCCATTTTCTCTATCAAATCCCAAGCTTTATTAAGTGACAAGTTAACTAAAGCACTATTGGAAGTGATATTTATCATGATCTTATCTCTATCTACGAAACCATCATAGCACTCCTTGTAGATTTAGCCTTTAGTCATCTTGAAATCCACTTGAGCACAATCTTTCCACCATGGTTGAACCATACTCATGAACACCTTCAAGATTTTGAAGCCAAACCAAGAAATAAAGTACTAGGGTTTGATATATGAGATGAGAGAAAAAGAATGGTGGAGTTAGATTAGGATTTTGATGGTTAAATCATGAGTTATAAAGGAGAGAAGGTGAGATGGAAATGAAGATCATGAAGAAAAATAGAGAGAGAATAGAGAAGTAGAGGTTAGAAAAATGAGGGTGAATGGAAGAATGAATGCTAAAATGACATTATGGTAGTTTGATTCAAGTCTAGAGTGAATGGGTCTAACTCTAGTATTAAGAAAATGGATGAAAAATGAGCTAGGGTAACTTTATTATTTATTAGGGTAAAAGACACAAAATATTAGAGTTAAATGGTCTGAAAATTGAATTACATAAAGCTAAACTGATGGGAAATTAAGAGAGAGTGAGTGCAATCAAAGTATGGTACAATATATGCAAGACATGAAAGGCTTGTACTTCTACCCTAAAACTCATGTGTTTTCCCCTCTTGACTCATCTTGTATTCCAATTCAATGGTCCTCATGTGCCAAATTCAAGGTGTGTAACCCTACACAAACAAATGTGACACGTAAGATCAAAGTTATATATGTGGCACAATGCAAATTAAATAATTAAAACCAATTCTACATCACAAAAGAGGCTATGGATGTGCCATTCAACATAAAGAAATGTAATCCCATAAATGTACTAAAATGACCTAGCCCAAGTACAAGAAAACAAGTCAACTCAAATTTTTGACTTTTTGAAATAGTTAACTTGTGAAATTAATTATTCTCAATATAAGATGAATTTGAAAAAATTAATTAGACCATTGTTTTTCTAGACTAAAAATGCATCCTGATGAATTTTCTCAAACATTTTCTCAAAGTTAATTTTATGACAAAATGCCCTTAATGCATAAAATCCTATACTTAGCAATTTTTCATAATCAATGCAATAAGTGTATAATTTGGGCAACTATAACATGATTTTTGGTCAATAATAATAAGGAAAAGTGTATAATAAATGTGACTTATCATGTGTTTGAAATGTATCTAATAACTTATGCTTGCCACTTAACACACTCATGTATTATTCTAGTATGCTTGTGAATAGATTAGATCATTTGGTTACTAAGTCCTTGATTCACCTCTGTCATTATATTTTACAGGTGAAGGATCCAATAAGGGAAAAGGCAAGGAAGGTCCCACTAAGACTTGAGAGGCTTGTGCTTGTATAATACTTTCTCTCTCTCCTCTTCTTTTGGTAGTTTGTAATGAATGGTTTGTATTAATATGCCAACTTAGGATCATATATTATTTTGATGCACTTTCATGAGGAATTATGTCATTTTAGTGTATTTTGGCTTAGGATGTTGTATTTGAATGGAAATTACTATTAAAGGTTGAAATACTAGTGCAAGTGTAGCTCTTGTGTTAATTGTGCATGTATGATGGCCGAGATTGATATATGCATATTATTGCTTATCCCTTTAAATTATTATGGAATTGAGGTTTTAATGGCCAAAATTTGTTTGGAAGCTATTTGTTATTATGTGATTGGTCAATTAGGTGTATTATAGTCTAATTGAGTTGGTTCAAGTAGTCCTAAGTTTATTGGTATTTGGTTAGTAGGTTTGGATACCCTTAGGATTATTTTGAAAGGAAAATGGTCAATTTTGTGTCAAGATGTCCAACTGTTAAATGTTAAGGTGTATGGTTGTGAAATCAGTGTCAATAGCTAGGTAGCTTAACGAGCTATGTATAGACACTTGAGTCACTTAAATTGGATGTTGAATAGTAAAATAACTCACTCTAGAAATTAGTCCCAGAGTGTTGTTTGCTATCATGGCAGTAGTGGTGCACTATAGTGTACTACACAATAAGGGAATTGGCCCCTTTGTGCCATGAATGATGTATTTTAGGGATTGTCCAGAATGCCCTCTTTGATGCTTGAATGGGCTATTATTTTTTTTCATGCTTCCATTACTCCTTTTCATTTGTTTTTCATCCATATTTTGAGCTCAAACACTATTTTGAAAAGGTTTCTTGGGATTCCAAATCTTTTAAACTTGATTTTAAACCCTTGTTATGATAACCATATATAAGTAATTAATTAATTCTAGTTATCATAATAGTGTTACGTGTTTGTATACTGTGTCCTGGTAATGTCAAGAGGGACAATACAATTTGGTATTAGTTTCACACATTTCAAGATTGGTATACTGTGACTAATGTGTTTGATTGTATGGTGTGTTTGTTAGAAATTATACCCCAAGGCTAATCATTATACTATGAATATTATTATTTAATAAATTTTTGGTTTGTTATCACGTTAATTTCATGTTCACTATGATGACTATATCCTTGGACAAATTATAGTGATTGTCTTAAATATCTCTATTCGGTCATCTATGAGGGATCATAAATGAAACAAAATTAGTATGATTTTGATTTATTATAGAGATATAAATCAAAGTCATAGGTACTTGAAAGAGTTCGAGGTGCTAGATCGACCCATTATGAGGAAGCTGCATGGTACAAGTTACAAGCTTATCTCATATGTAACCAAATCACTAGCTAAGCCCTTTGACTTAAGATCATTATGGATTCATACATGATGACAATTGAAATTTGACCTAGTCAAAAGTGACCTTTAATGGGTGATCATAAAGGCTATGATTGAGTTTAATGATATTTATGAAGAGGAATATGAGTGGCCAAAGTGAAATTTATCCCTTACATTTATTGAGAGATATTACTCGAACCCTCGATGAGTAAGACTGAGAAAATGTATGGATATGCCATAATGAAAAGGATTTATCCACTACTATAGTCAATCCACTTAGAGATCGAGAAAGTAATGGTTTGGTAAAGGGGAATGATAATTCCATGTCTCACACTTGACTGAAATATCTCATGACAAAAGGGATGTGATACAAGTATATGATAGGTTATATCGGATTATTGATCCCTATATGAATTAGGTAGTCATAATGTTTTCCTAGAGCCCACTTTTGACTTGTAGGCTAGTAGTATTATTGGTCTACTACCAACTTCATTTAGGCCTACAAGGGATACAAGAACAGCCAAACTCAAGCTATAATGTCTAAGTTTATTGAATCTAAAATGTGTCTAGATTCAATTAATATAATGCTTCATTTAAGGTGAACAAATTATATATACATATATATAAATGCATCTAAATATTTATTTGATAAATATTTATGTATATATATTTATATATATATAAAATATATTCATGTATATATAATATAATACATATATATGATATATATGTTACATTACATTATATTATATTATATTATATTATATTGCATTGTATTATATTATTGTGCTAGTTTTAAATTTAATTTTATATGATAAATTAAATTAGATATGATATCATAGTTTTAATTTATGAGATAAATTAAATTTATTTTCGTTGGCTACAAAAATCCTAATCTATATAATATAGATATAAGTTTCTTGAGTGTGAGTCTCTTCATAGCAAAACTCGAATAGTCACGAAAATACCCTAGAAAACAAAAGGAGCGTCTGATTGGTGGACGGATAGACATTAGATATGGAGAGTGTTAGCACGCTATTTGTATTGGAAAGATATTCATATGGATACTTGTAAAGGGAGTAGATCTATTGTATTGTCAGCTTTTAAGATCCAAATACTTGAGGAAAACATGTGAGAAGTTTGAAAACTAAAGGTAACTCTTCTATCCACTTTGACTTAAATAAGTTTGATCGATCTGCGACCGTGATTAGGGTTTTGAATTTTAATTTTTCACTCTGCCTCCTAATCCAACAATGTTGCATTCATGTGTAGAAGGTGGCATATATATTTGTTACACTTATCTTCCCTTTATATAATTTTTTAACTTGTCTACTTACTATTTTTATGATTACTTCCATCTTTAAGAGGGGAAAGATAGA
Source organism: Prosopis cineraria (assembly GCF_029017545.1). Classification (NCBI taxonomy): domain Eukaryota; kingdom Viridiplantae; phylum Streptophyta; class Magnoliopsida; order Fabales; family Fabaceae; genus Prosopis; species Prosopis cineraria. The sequence continues at coordinate 19,528,572 of NW_026555335.1, forward strand.
AAGAAGATGATTTACCAGAACTATTACTGGTGGTAATCCATGCAACACAGATGTGGTACTAAAAATCAATGAGCTACCACCAAAGAATCATATCCCAATTTGTCAAAACATTGGGTAATCAAGAAATGAGCCATAGGATAATAAGACCTTACTACTTAAGATTAGAGAAATACGCAACACTGTGAGGGGACAAGGTGTGTCGAGGAATGAAAGGGCAAGAGGTGATAGTAAGACTATTGAGAATGAAGAAGAGATGCTACAAGAGCATAAAGCATACTAAAAGAGTACACCTAAGAAATATGGGGCTTTGGGTGGTAGAAATTCTCAAACTTCCACCTACTTTTGATGGGAATATGAAAGATGGAGAGGTTGAAGAGTGGATTGAGTAAATAAAGACTATCTTCAAAGTAGTAACTTGCTCGGAGGAATAGTAGATAACCTTGGCTTCAGAGTTGCTTGTAAAGGAAGTTAAGCATTAGTAGAAGTTGGTGAGGTAAGGCTAATAGGTAGAGTTAGATGGACTTGGAGAATAATGACTCAAAGATGAAGGAAGAGAGATTGCTTGAGAAGATAAGGCTGGAGTATTAGCAACAGCTAACTTTGTTTGAGATCACCTCATATAGTAAAATGTGCAACAAGCTAAGAATAGCTACTAGAAAGGAAGAAAGGTAAAGATAGAGAAGAGAGGAGATAGTTAGGGCATATTCTCACAATCACTTGTCCTTACTAGTAGAGTTAGCAAGAGGTCAAGCTTTAACTCTAGTAGTTTTAGGAGCTTTGTGAAGAAAAAGACATCTCAAAATGGAACTCAGTCCCAAGGTTCCTTTCAGAAGAGCAATGGACCAAGAAATAGTATTAGGGGTTAACAGCCATCTCAACAGGTTTTTACCATGCCTATACTAACTCTTAGTATTGCTAGGACCCTGCAATGCACCAAGTACTTTAGTGGGTAAGTACTAGATTTGCTTCAAGTACTGCAAGATAGGGCATATAGCCAGACATTATGAGGAGGTAAGAGTGGATACCATAGACTAGAGATCAACTATTCATGAGAGGGTATTTGTGTTGCCTAAGATGAGGCTAGTGTGTCTCTAAATCTGATTAGAGGTAAAATGTCTTTACATAGTTGTGATATCAATTCATTGTTTGACTCAAGTGCTACCCATTCCTACATATATGATGATTGTATGTTGAAATTGAAATTGTCTGCTCATATTGTGCCTTATATGATAAATGTGTCTATACTGGCAATAGTTATAACATCCTACATTTAATGCATTAATGTAAGGCACAAAGGTGCCTAAGTATAATAGTGTATACCACAAAGTAAGTTGTAGGCAATTGCATGCCTTATGAGAAGCCTTCGTGTACATAAAAATGAGTAAAGTTAGTATGCACACTTTACGAGACAAGAAATTAATGCGAAATGAGAAAAAAGAATTTAATGCACATTTTACGATGTAAAGAGGTAAGTATTTGTGTGTATGAGTGAGGAAAAATAAATATTATTTTAATGCACTTAAATTAAGGACACATTTTACAAGGCAGCCAAATGTTTCGATAAGGACTTATACGAGTATAGTATTTTTGCACGCAAGATGAGGCAAGGTCTAGCTTGAGTAAAATGTTTGAGAAAACTATCCAAATCAAAATTAATGAAATTGAGTGTGAAAACATACATGTGATAAGCATGATTCCAAAGATATCTAGTGAAGGATAAATGTTAACCCTATAGTTGAAAATTTTGTTAAGAAGTCATAGTAGGCCTGACACCCTATCTCTTGCATCATGCCACATGTCATGTGGTGTAAGTAGATGATTAGAATTTTATTAATTAAATTAAGAAAAGGAAAGAGGAAATAGCTTCTTAATTGGGCACCATGCAAGACTAAATTTACAAGAGTACCATTAGCTTTTCTCTAGATATGGACAAGCCTTCCTTTGCCCCTTTCAATTGTTCATTTCATTCAACTTCTTATGAGAGAGAATGAAAAGAGAAATCTGAAGTTTGGAGAGGAGGAGTAGAAGAAGAATAAGAAGAAGGGAGCTTAAGGATATTGAGCAAGAATCGAAGGTAATCAAGACTTTCCTTTAGTTTTCCATCATTTTCCCTTAGAATATTGCATTACATGTAAGGTACAGTGACTTGATCTCCCTCTTTTCTCCATGGACGAAATTTATAAGTGTATTTAGGGGAATAACTTCTTGATTTATTGTTGATTTTGGCCTTTCATTTTGATGATCATGGTAGAAATGTCCAAGATAAGAGCTTACATGTTTGAATTTGGGTGTGTGTATGCTGGCCAAAATTTTAAGCATACTTTCTGGACTAGATTAAAGATCTAGAACCTTGAAAAGTGTTATTTAATGTTGATACATATGTGTATTTAAGGCTGAAAGTGTCTAAGAGCATGTATGAGATTCAAACCCTAAGTTAATCTATGAGATTTAAACACAAGTTCATCATTGTCTAGATTCGAGTTTGCCTTATTATGTGGTGGTTTTTGAAATTTGTGTTTTGAATCTGACCACCAAATTTGGGACACTAATAGAGGATATGTTAAGATTTAAAAAAAAAAGTCCTTTTTTCACCCAAATAAAAGATGTATAGAATTAGTTATGAATTTTTCAATTTAAGGCTAAAAATATGTATGATGTATATAATCATGTGACAAGAAGAGATTTTGCAATGATGAACTTTATGTGCGATTTTGGAAATATATGTATGATGGACTGTCTACTTTTATTTGTACCACATAATTGAGTTTAAGTGGTTCAATTTGACACCAGAATTAGGCTCATATGACTTTTAATGAATATGTTATGAATTTTCAAAGCTGGGGTTTAAAATCTAGAAAATGTTTGGGCAAGTCTGGAACTGTGTAACTCTTGATTTATGAGTTATTTATGGTGGATAAGGTCTCCTTGAAATTATTTTTCCTTTTAATAGGACTTCTCAAGGTTTAATTTGAGACCTAGATCATGCCCAAATGATTTTTCTAGAATTAGTTATGAATGTTCAAAATTAAGGTATAATTCCGCAACATAAATTAATTAGGCAGAAACTTGAGAATCTACAAGTCCAAAGTTAATGGGTCTTATGTTCCATGATTGGGCCAAGACTAAGCTTCAATTTTAAAGGCACTTGTTGCCACCTAAAGCTAGTCTTAATGGGCTAAAGAAGTTAAGATGAGGTTCCCTTTGAGGCCAATGTTCCAAGGACACCAAGTCATGAAGGTTCTACAATAAAGTCAAGTTAGGTGATATCATGAATGGCATCCTAGAGGCCTAGGGAAGTTGTACAAGTATGTTTACCAAGTACAAGAGATTAGTACATTGTTGGATAAGGCTGGCACCTAAGAGGGGGATGAATTAGGTGACATTTAATTTTTTTGGGGAACTTTAAAGAGAGAAAGACAGATGCAAGGAGTTAAAAGATTTGACATGATATTTATCCTAGTTTAGCCCAAATCTTGACCTACATGCACTCCTCAAGATCACACTTGAGATTTTTAACTATAAACACAAGTTTAAGTGGGTGTTTATAACCTCAGTACGACTCACAAGACTTGACTAGTCTTGTTTCAATTAACCAACCTTGCTATAACCAATAAGTTGTTATAAATCACTTGAAAAATCTCATTTCATGATTTAAACTTGTTTATAAAGTAAAATTCTCTCAAAGATAAACTCTCTTAAAAGAGTAGATTGAGTACAATAAAAGTTTAAAAACTAATAAGAGCCTTTTCATAAAATTTATCAAGAATGATAAATGAATGAATGCAATACTTTGATGCACAAATTGAGAGCTTTTAATCATGTTCAAATAAGGAATAGTTCACTCAAAGATTATAAATCATGTTCAAGACTTGAATTATGTCATATATATAGTTTAGTAATTGTTCAGACTATTGGAACAGTAGATGTAACATCTTAAGTTTCCTCATTAGTAATTATCAGTATTTTCAAGGGTAATTTGGTCAATTTAGATAAATTGTTATTTAGTGAGGTTTATGGAAATTAATATGGTTTTTTTATCCTTGGACAGCCTTAGAAAAGGGCTAGGTCAAGGTTTAAGCGGGCTATAGCACGAAAAAAGGTTTAAAATTTTGTGGGGCTTTCTGTGCCATGCGTCGCAGCAAGCGTGACAATGCGCAGTGGTGCACACACAAAATTAGCACTTATCAGTTTGTGAAAATAGACTAAAAGTAGAAGAGATAAAGAGAGAAAATGAGAGAGCGACGGAGGAGAGCTTGTGGTCTGCTAGGGCACAATCCCTAAGCTACTTTGAGGGCATTTGGAGCTTGAATCACCATTAGGTAAGTTGTACATTCCCTCTTCTCCCTCTTTTATGCAAAAATCTGAACATTTGGGGTAATGGGGCTTTGATTTCGATTCCGTTAGGTTTAAACCAAACCTATTGGGTTATTTAAGATCTTGGAGAGTTAAATCAAGCTTCTAACTTTAAGTTTATGAGTTTTATGGTAATTGAGAATTTTTGGTAAGGGTTTGGATGAACCCTAAGTATAATTTGAAGATTTTGAGATAATGTAGGATATTGATTAGTGAAGTTAGTATGTTGGAATGTTTAATAGGATGGTTAGAGTGTGTGGGAATGGTTGGTATTGTTAAAAAAGGAATTTAGGTATTTGAAGCACTTAAAACCTAGTGAATTTAGAATTATCCAAAGTGATAATTAACGATTGTCACTTATTAGTATAGATTGAGCGTTGCTCGAGCCATACCATGCATATAAAATGTGTGGAGCTAACGTTGAGCCACAGTAACCCTTTTTGTATGATAAAAGGGTTAAGGTAACCATATAGTTTATTGTGTTTATTAACTATTTTTAACTATGTAGAAGTAATTGCAAATGATAAGGTTGTGGTTTTGAAGAGTTTTGTGCATAATTTGACATTGTAAATGATTTTTAGGAAGAAAAAGTGTTTTGTAAATGGTTAATATTTCTAATTGAAATGTATATACTATGTATATAAGTTGGTGATGTGAAAATGTGATGAAAAGTAGTGTAAATTGTGAAAGAGCATGATCATAGGGGGTGGGAGTTCACCCAAGATATGTGAGAATATGTGTGTGTGGAGATATGTGAGTGAAAAATCCATACGGTTGGGTTGACACTATGGGACATCTAGTGCAGCATTATATAGGACTATTACCATGGGACATTCGAGCAGTCTGGTAACTCCCTAATACCTATTAGGGTGCGGTTAGGAGTTAATGATGCCTCTGTCACAAGTGTGTGAAGAGGGAAAAAATCATAGTCCGTAGGTGGGTTATATTACCTTTGGACTTCTACCATCGAAAGTATGCTCAGGTCAACAAGTGGTTGAATCAGGAGAGCCTATGGTTTCATATCGGGGAGTATTGGAGGTTCGGTGGTTAGATGATCATGTTAGTGTAAAACTATGTGTCTTATTAATAAGAGATACACTTATCTCATAAATATGGTATTCTCATAAATATGTAAAACTATGGTTTTGATACTTTTCATAGTTATTTATGGTAATAAACATTTGATAAATTATATTAATTACTAAGATGTTTATCTCACCTCATGGTTATATTTTACAGGTAAAGGCTTCGGTAGGGGCAAGGGGAAGGAAGGGGCATTTGAAGAGTGAAAGGCATTACTATATAGCTTTTCCCTTTTCTCTTTTTGTGTATTGTAACAAATATTGTCACTAAATATTGCCAACTTAGGAACATGACATTATTTGGGTATCACTTATATGAATTTATGATAAGTGTGTATATCTTAGTCCAAGAATGGTGTTATGGATTAGGTATGTGCTTGGCCAAGTTGCTTGCAAGTAATTTATATATATATATATATATATTAAGTGTTTTGAATGTCAAAATGACCAATTAATTGATATGTTGAATTTTGTCCACCTTATTGTGTTTTTGTCCAATAAGGGTTTGGGGGTCATTTTGAGCATGATTTCTTAATTATGTGATGTGAATGGATTGTTACGTGGTGTGTGGTCCATTTGAGGTAGTCAAGTTGTCTACGGGGCTAATGGCATTGTGTATTGTGAGTTGGACACCATAGTATATGTTTTGTTGTGAAAACGAGCCATTTGGGATTTGGGTGTCTATCTTTTAAATAGATGATTGTTTGAGTGTGAAACTAGTGCCATTAGCTAGAGGGCTCAAAGAGCTTTGTGTAGACACTTGAACTGCTCAAATCAGATGTCGGATGGCAAAATGGCACTCTAGAAGTTCAGAGAGATGTCATGACAACAATCTGCTATCATGACAATAGGTGCATGCTGTGATGTATGGTTGTTACACCATGGTGTATTAGGCTATCAAGGGACTTGTCCCTCTATGCCATCCGCCACGGCGAGCGTGGCTTGTGTCACAGTGAATGGACCAATTTTTGCTAAAAAATGGCGTTTAAGCCAGATTTTAATGTAATTTGTTTCCCATACTTTCATATTTGCTTTTAATCATTTTTTTAATCATGGTTTGAGCTCAAACAATATTTTAAAATGGTTTTCTTGGGATCCGAATGTTTTAACTAATTATTTTTAAACCCTTGAGTTGTGATAGCTTTGGTAAGGGGTTTTATTAAATTCTAGTTATCATGACGATGTGTGAGTATTATCTTAGTAATGTCAAGGCGGACATTACAATAGATGTAGCTTGGTAATATTTCTTGCATGTAATCAAAAATTCACGCATGAAATGGTGCTAGGAAAGTTCTAGTTAAGCATATATGACAATTCAAGCATGAACATTAAGGTGACTCTCGCGTGTTTTGTAAGACAAAAAGATGCAAGCCATTATGTGTAAAAAAAATAGGTGTGAATTCCTCAAGCTCTCACGTGTGAATTGGCTGGCAGAATGCCAAAGCCAATTTGGGTGACAAATCATGCATGGAACTAACTGCCTATTGCAAGTGAAATGATTGGGTACAAAACCTAAAGCATTCTAGAAGACAATCATACGTGGAACACTCTTCCTTACACATGTGAAATGACTAGTTTTAAAACCAAGTCATTCTGTTAGACATATCACATGTAGAACCAGTATGCATTCAAGCATGGATTGCATCATTAAAAGGACTCAGATCTATAAGAGACAAATCATGCAAGTGCACAAAATGAAAAAGGCTTGAAATGGTTTAAGACTCACTTAGGCTAAATGTATTCAAGAGACTAAGTGTCAAGACAAGCATGAAAGCATTCCCTTTCAAGCTTGAAATGTCATTGCACAAAATGCAACAGAACATAAGGTGACAATTCAATCATGTCTACAGAAGGGTATCTTGCGTGAACTAGAGTATAGAAGCTTTATCAAGGCATCACACAAACAAAGATGACAAATCACTCATGGATAACTTTTGATTCAGGTGTGAAACATCAGCTAGTATGCCTAAAGTGACAAATCACATATGGAATCATTCTGAATCACATGTGAAAATCATTCAATGAAAAGCTCAACTTCTATGACCTAATTCAAGCTTGAATAATATTACTTCCAAGCTTAAATTAACTAAGACAAGTCCTAAGATGCACGAATAAGACTTATGAGCCTAAGGTGATGCATTTACTTTAAAATTGATAACATGTGATTAAGCTCTCATAGTTTTCACATTGAATTTAAGAGAAATAAATAACTTAAACCTATAAGTCTTCTTATTCTCTTAACTTTTCAAACTCTTGAAGGTTTTGTCTCATCCTTGAATCTTTTATATCTGCACAAATAACACACACCTCTTCTCTTAGTTTTATAATCATTAAAACATATGATTCAACATTATCTTCCTTTTTTGTGATGATAAAACCTAAGATCAAGGTTCTTAGTTTTGTTTAAAAGTACTCCCCCTTAATCAGGTATAGGATTTTTAAAAATGTAAGTGTAGAATAATGAACTTGAAATTTAGAAATTCAAATATCATGAATGAACTAAACAAAATATTACATTAATAAATAATAGGATACAAGCAGTGTCAAAATAATTTATCAAAGATTGATATACAAAATTTTAACTTATTTCTCCTAAAACTGAGAAAATTCTCTCTATAGTATATGAAATCCTTTTACAACTCCCCCTTAAGCTTATTATCTATAATATTTCTCTACCTTTGGCATCATCAAAAAGATGCAAGCCGTCTTAAGAGAGAATAAACTCTGGATTGGAGATAGGCTTTCAAGACCTCTCTATTAGACAAAGAGTCTGGGTATTAGGGTTGAGTAGAAGAAACCATAGCCCATGTAAAGGAGTCATTGGGGTCTATAAGAGGAATAGGTTCTAGTCTTTATGTTGAGCCATCAATAAATCCTTTTGATTCAGGTTAGATCCCTAAATGCTCTCCAGGCTGACCTTTAATAGTCAGATTCTCTTGATCTTGTTATTGAAGTTAGCTTTCAATGCCTTGGTCTTTAGATTCTTCAATAATTGTCTCCTCAACTTGAAGATGTTCTAAGTAAAGGGAAGGCTTGGTGTGCTTGTGTTTAGGATGGATTTCTTTCTTTGAAAGGTTTTAGTTACGGATTAAGTAGATAAAAGGGTTGGAGAAGGCATTGACATAGGAATGGAAGAGGAAGTGTCTGCTCTCTAACATTTTTTGTGAGTTTACTAATAAGTTTAGTAATACTCATATCAGCCATGTCTTCATAAGTTCCTTAAATGTTAGGGTATAGTTGATGTTGGTGGTGATGAAAGGTCAAGATTAGGTAGGCCATCAAAAGGATGAATAGGTTTGGATGTGCCTTAATTGCTTTGGGATTTTGTTTGAGACTCAATTTATGAGTTGATTCTTATGGATGAGTCTTAGTTTGATAGTGGATGGAAGATTCTTGGTCTCAATGGAAGAGAAGATTTTCTTAGTCATGAGAAGGATCCTAGGGTAAGGTATTTCAACTGGTGAGGGTGGTGTCATAGATTTGGTTCTGGAACTTGAGAAAAAGGAGATTATTGGACAGGGAGGCGCAATGAAAGATTAAAACTTTAAATCCCTATCTTGTTATAAACTGAATGAACTCACTTAAGTTAAGGTTGATAGAATAAGTACCTTTTTAAAGTGCAAGCTCTTTATATGTTGTCTTCAAGAAATTAAACTTCAGGAGCTGACAATGTAGATCTATTCCCTCTACCACTATCCACACAAATAGCTTTCAACTTAAACAGCATGCTAGAACTCGAACGACATTTTTCTTTAAGTTGTTTTCATGGCTCTCATTGCATTTTATCATCCGGACTTTTCTGACTCTCACACACACACGAAGCATGTCCCTATCTATATATATAATATATAGATTAAGGTTTTCTCCTTCCACTCGAAGAGCCCACAAAAATTTAATTAAATTTATTTTATAAATTTAATCTGTGATATCATATCTAATTTGAATTTATCTCATAAATTCAAATCATATAACTAATATGATATTCTCTCATATCATGTTAGTTATTTAAATTTAATTTATCACATAAAATTAAATTTAAAACTAATATAATATCATATAATATATATCACATATACATATTATATTATATATACATACATTTCAAATATATATATAAATTATATTTTTAATTTTATACTTCATGTAAATATATATTTATCAAATAAATATTTAAATATATATATATATATAATTCATTCACCCTAGAAAAGCATTACATTCATTGAATCTAGACACATTTCAGATTCAATGAACTTAAACATTACAGCTCGAGTTGGGCCATTCTTGTGTGTGGCCTTGTAGGCCCTATGAAGTTGGCAATAGGTTAATTACGCTACTAGCCCACAAGTCACAAGTGGCCTCTAGCATAACATTACAACTACCCAATTCATATGGGAATCGATGATCTGATATAACCTATCAAATAACCATATCACATCCTTTTTGTCACGTGATATTTTGATCAAATGTGAGGCATGCAATTGTCATTTTCCTTTACCTAACCATCACTCTCTCGATCTTTGAGTTGATGATTATAACAATGGAAACCCTTTCCATTATAGTATCACTATACATTTTCTCAATCTTAATCATCGAGGGGCCCAGTAATAACTCTCAATTAACATGAGGGACAAATTCTATCCTAATCATTCATATTCCTTTATATGAATATCATTAAACTCAATCACAATCTTTATGATCACCTAGTCAAAGATGACTTTGACTAGGTCAAAGTTCAATAGTCATCATATAGAAATCCATAATGATCTCAAGTCAAAAGGCTTAGTGATATGGTTGCATATGAGATAAGCTTATGACTTGTATCATGCAACTTTCTCATAATAGGTCAATCCAACACCTTAAACCCTTTCAAGTGCCAACGACTTTGATTTAAATCTGTATAAATAATCAAAGTCATACTAGTCTTATTTTATCTATGATCCCTCATAGATGACCGATAAGGGACATTTAGGACAATCAACATAGTTTATTCAAGGATATAATTATCATAATGAACATGTAATTAGTATGATAAGAAAAGAGATATTCTATAAATAAAAATGTTTATAATACAGTGATTGGCCTCAAGGCACAATGTCAATCCCATTTAGAATTTTATAAAGAAGGCATTAGACATATCACCTTGAGGAGTAGGCACTTGTGACAAAGGTTGAGATAAAGAGGTTCCAATAGCTTCAACCTTCTTCATCTTGCTTCTCTTCATTGCTTCTGCCATGTCAATAGGCTTAGCCTCTTCTCTTAAGGCAAAATCCTTCCTTACTAGCTTAAACTTCATTTTGAAGAGTGTAGTATCCCTGAACTCTTTAAGTTTCACAACAATTCCTTTAATATGATTATTCTAAATCTTCTCAGGTTTGCTAAAATAACATTTAGGAAGTGAAGATTTCTATCCTTCTTCTTTTTAGTGTCTATCTTGGACACATATAGCATTTTTGTCAATATATAGTAGCATATATTGATCTTTTGATTCTTGATTAGTCTTGTCAACATCCCAACCTCAAAATCACTGTAAAGTATTAAAAGCAGTCCATTTATTGGCAAAGAATCTTCCCACCAAATATGCCAACATTCGGTGCTTGAAGGGAAAATTTATAGGTCTGAAGAAGAATTCAGGCTTCAACACTTCCTCTAAAACTTCCTCTACATCATAATTGTCTTATATTTTCCCCCATAGGGTAAAATCTTGGAGCATTCTTTTAAGTGGCTGGATCATATTCTTACAGCTCCGATCCTCTTGCTTCAATACCCAAAATATGTCCCAAGCTTTTAACAGTGAAGAACATGGGACATCTCCTCACTTAAGCCTCGTAAGTCTTCTTGGTTTGTCCTACCCAAAGTTTGCATAGAAAGCATTGATGACTTTTAGGGAATAGTTGATGTTCAGCTCCAGTAGTCCCTTATAGTTACTTAAGCATTCATCAATGTCAAAGTTATAACCCTTGATAAATGAATCATACTTAGTGAAATGTCCGGTGACCACAGCTCCAAAAGAGAAGAACTGGTTATACTATGATGTGTTCCAAGCTAAGCAACTTCCCTTCTCTTAAACTTCCCTCAGATATGTCACTAAAAGGCATATTACTGCCATCCTTAGACAATTCTCTTCCCAGTCTAATTAACTCGTATTCAATCTTGCTTGAAGGTGCATATTCTATCGTAGGCTCCCTTCCAATTCTTAGAGTTCTACTCTTCTTTGAAGGTTGAGCTAGTGATTTTCTAGCTTCTTGAATTAAGGCTTCTAAAAATTTCCTCTTCTTGGTCACTTCTAAGCTTTGCTTCTTCCTAATCTACTTGATGCATGCCATTTTAGTGATGACAGAAAGAGAGGTTAAGTTGGAGATTAAGAGGAGTTTGGAAGAATTTAAGATGCAAAATAGTGTTTAGGATTATAGGTAATGAAATTCAAACACTATAATGATCAAAGAAAGATCAAGAAAGAAGTTAAGAAAGATTAAGAGTTGTAATAATCAAATATAAGAATGTTAGAGCTCGCGTGAAATGAAAGATCTAACATGAGGTATATAAATAGCAACAAGCCATTCATGCATGATGGAGAAGCAATTCATGCATGATTTATCAATTTATTTAGTTTATGTAGATGTTTCACACTTAAGACTAGTAAGTTTCATGCTTGATTTGTCCATATAGTGCAATCTTAGAAATTTAACATTTTGGCTCAAGTTAATTCACTCATGATCACTGATCAATTTCACACGTGAAATGTCTAGGACAAAAGAGAAAGGCTTTTAGAAGTACATTTCATGCAAGGAAAGCTTCAACCTTCACACTTGATTTGTTATGACTTAAAGAGATACCTCTTTGTAAGACAATTCACGCTTGAGGCATAAGTACTTTCACATATGTTTTATCATGACTCAAGGAAGATAGCTTTTTGTGTGACATTTCATGCTTGAAAGCTGTTGGCTCTCACACGTGATTTGTCATGCCTTATAAAAAGCCATATTTTTGTAAAGCGTTTCATACATGATTTAGCATGTATCATGCTTGAAATGCTCCAAAATGTAAGAAAACAACTGTCTTAACAAAATATTACCTGATCTACTAACTTTCTTCTCGAGGAACATCCCAATTCAATTGGGAAAGCCAAGATTCATGATTTGAACCCTGCAAAACAATTTATAACCACTCTAAAGCTTAAGTTAGTAAAAATCTAGATATAATAAAATTAAACTTCAAAACACATCACAACTAATTAGGATTTACTATTCCTAATCCCCTTGTTATAAAAGTAAATTTTTCTTTAGCTAGAGGTTTAGTGAAGATGTCTTCTAATTGCTCAATTGTTAGGATAATCTCTAATACAATCTCCTTCTTTTGCACATGAACTCCTAAAAAGTGATGTCTTATATCAATGTGCTTGGTTGTTGAGTGTCGGATAGGATTCTTTGCCATATTGATAGTAGTTGTGTTGTCATATTTAATTGCAATTTCTTTACGATGAGTTCCCAAATCTTCCAACTGTTGCTTTAGCTACAAGATATGTGCACAACAACTTCCAACAACTAAATACTTAGCTTCATACAAAAAGAGTGACACACTATTTTGCATTTTGCTAAACAATGAGATGAGTGAGCCTCTAAAGAATTGACATGTTCTAGTTATGCTCTTTCTATCAATCTTATATCCAGCATGGTCAACATTTGAATAGGTGATTAGTTCAAACTCTCCTGCTTTAGGAAACTAATGTCCCAGCTATGGTGTGCCATTTAGATACTTGAAAATCCCCTTCATAGCTTTTGAATGAGACTTTCTAAAGTCTAATTGAAATCTTGCACACATATAGACACTTAACATTATGTCAAGTTTTCTACCAGTGAGGTATAACAAGGATCCAATCGTTTGCCTGAATTTAGCTTCATCCACCTTCTTCCCTTTTTCATTTTTGTTCATCTTGATTGAAGCACTTATATGGATATTGGTTATATTAGAATTCTTAAATCCAAATTTCTTTAGCAACTCATATGTGTATTTGGTCTGACTTATGAAGATCCTATCTCTCATTTACTTAATTTGTAACTCGAGGAAGAAGTTTAGCTCCCCTATCATGGCATCTTGAATTCACCTTACATAATCTCAGCAAATTTCTTACAAAGAACTTTATTAGTAACTTTAAAAATAATATAATCAGTATATATTTAAACTACTAGAATATCACTTCCTTCAATTGGAAAGAATAAGGTCTTATCCACCATTCCTCTTTTGAAGTTTTTACTAAGTAAGAAAGTACTTAACCTATCATACCAAGCTTTTAGGGCTTGTTAGAGTCCATGCAATGCCTTCTTTAGTTTGTAGACATGATTTGGTAGTGATAGATCTTCAATCCTAGAGGTTTCTTTACATAAACTTCTTTATTGATTAGTCCATTCAAGAAAGCACTCTTAACATCCATTTGAAAAAGCTTAAAATCCTTTATACAAGTAAAAGCAAGTAAAAGTCTAATAGCCTCAAATGTAGCAATAGGAGCAAAGGTTTTATCATAATCAATACCTTCTTTTTGATTATAACCTTTAGCTACTAGCCTGGCTTTATTTCTTACCACAATTCCAGTTTCATCAAGTTTATTTCTAAAGACTTATTTCATCCCAATTACAGGATGATCACTAGATCTAGGCACTAAGTCCCAATTTGACTTCTCTCAAACTTGTTTAACTCTTCTTGCATTGCTATAAGCTAATATTCATTATATAAGGCTTCTTTAATGTCAGGTGGTTTAATGTTAGAAAGAAATGCACTGAAGTAGCATACTTCTCTAAGTAACCCTCTAGTTCTAACTTTGTCACCAACTTTTCCAATGATTTGATCAATGGAATAGGACTTATTATATTTCTAACTTTTTAAAATATCATTTATCTACTCATTTTGATCATTAGTTATGGCATTATTTTTGGTTTGATTTTCCTCCTTTTCATCCAGTAAAAGACTATCAAGAGGAAGATTTATGGTTTCTTCTTCATTGCTCTCATCTGTTAAAGATTCATTCAATCTAACATGTATTGATTCCTTAACAATTAAGGTTCTTTTGTTAAAGATTCTAAAAGCTTTGCTTCTATTAGAATATCTTAGAAAAATAGCTTCATTACTCTTAGAGTCAAATTTATCTAGATTATCCTTACCATTTTTTAGTACAAGATACTTACAACCAAATACATACAAATGTGAGATGTTAGGCTTTCTTTGTTTATAAAGCTCATAGGTGTCTTATTTAGAATTGGTCTCACATAGGCTCTGTGGGTAATGTAGCAAGCTGTATGCATTGTATTGGCCCATGGCAACTACTTTTCAATCAGCGTAGCTCTTGCTATTTCCTCTGAGCTTCTGTTCTTTCTTTCTACAACTCCATTTTGCTGAGAAGTTCTTGATGCTGAGAATTCATGACTTATTCCTTATTCTTCAAAAAACTTAATGAAGTTAAAATTTTCAAATTCTTTACCATGGTCATTTTTAATCTTCACAATTTTTCAAACTCTTTTCATTTTGAACTTTAGCTACAAATGCCACAAAATAGTCAAAAGTTTGATCTTTGAAAGACATGAAGATAGTCCATGTGAACTTAGAATAATCATCAACAATAATAAAAGTATAGAGATTACCTTTAGGCTTTTTACCCTTGAAAGACCAATTGGGTTCATATGAAGCAGCTCAAGAGGTCTTAAAGGCGGAAACCACATTCCTATTATGTAATGTAGTCTTAACTTGCTTTCCTTCCATGTATGCATCACAAAACTTATTAGCTTCAAATTTTATCTTTGGTAGTCTGATGACAAGATCCTTCTTAATAAGCTTGTCTAATTGCTTCATATTTTCATGAGCTAATCATTTATGCCACAGCCAACTTTCATCATTCATAGATACCAGGCACTTTGTGTTCAAGGAATCATCATCACAGAGATTAATGAATTCACATTTTGAACTCTTTTCTCTTCTAGAATGTTTTTTCTTGTTTCTTTATCTCTCACAATGCAATGCACAACATTCAAAATTACCTCATAACTTTTGTCACATAATTGACTTATGCTTAAAAGATTACGTCCTAAACTATTAACTAGATAATGTGCATGGATAGTTAGAAGAATTCTTACCAACCTTACTTATACCAAGAATTCTACCTTTTTCATTATTTCCAAATGTGACAGTCCTACCACCTTTAGTTTATACCATGTATAGGAACATAGAGCTATCATTAGTCATGTGCTTATAGTAGCCACTGTCTAGATACCATTTTTCATGTGTGATTCTCCTTAATACATGAACAAATATCAAATTTTCTTAGGTGCCCAAATCTATTTGGGTCCTGGTAGGTTAGTAAACCCCTTTAGAACCCACTTCATATTTTCACTCAACCCTTGCTACATATGAATACATAACTTAGACATCTGTCCTTTCTTGTTACAATAAGAATGGGTAGACTTGGGCAAGTTAGTCATAGTAGTAGGAACAAAGAAATTCTTGTAATATTTTTGTTTTTACTTATAGGTTTTAGCTTAGACCAACTTTATCAAAAACACTTCTTTTTTTATTTAAAATCTTATTCAAATTTTCTCTTCCTTTAATAAACTTAGAGTATTTTTCAAATCTTCCTTTTTAAATATATGAAGGAAACAATTAACACACTGAGTTTCATTCTCTAAAGTGTTTACTTTCTTTTTCAAAGCTTCATTTTCAGCTTTAAGAGACATATTTTCCTTTTTTAAATTTGCAAGTTTTCTTTTAGTTTGAGCAAGATTTTTTCATAAATAGAAATGATTTATTATATAATTCTTCAAAAGAAATTTTTACTTCTTCAAAACTAAAATCAAATTCAAAGTCTAAGCTAGAATCATTTACCTTATCTGTGTCACTCTTTGTCATTAGACAAGGTTTGCTTCTTCTTCTATAGATTCCTTATCACTATCACCCTATATTGAAGAGAGATATGCCTTGAATTTCTTTTTGCCATACTTGTAGCTCTTACTCTCTTGCTTTAAGTGACAATCAACTCTAATGTGGCCTGGCTTTTTACACTTAAAGCAAGTAATCTCTTTGTCTTTCTTCTTTGAGAATTTCTTGTTAAACTTCTTCTTCTAAAGAATTTACGAAACTTCTTAACAAACATGGCCATCTCTTCATCAGAGTCTTCACTATCACTAGTTTTAGAATCAGAGCTTTCTTTTAAAGCTTTCAAAGCAAATGAATTCTTTTTCTTTTCAACATCTTCCTTTAGCATGGATAATCTCCCTTTATGTTCAGCAAGGTTGCTAAACAATGTAGCAACTAATCTCATAGAATCACTCTTTGCTTCCTTAATGGTAGTAATTTTTTGTTGCCATTCAACAGGGAGTCCTCTTGTGATTTTATTGACTTGCTTCTTTTGTGTGTATGTTTTTTCAGTGCTACAAATTCATTCATCATGTAAGTATATTTGAATTGCATTTGCTTGATGCTTTCTCCAGGCTTCATTTTGAAGAGTTTGTACTCTTGAGTCAATGTACTCATTTTGTTTTCCTTGACTCATTATGTGCCTCCATGAGCTATCTCAAGAGCATCCCATATTTCCTTTACAATTTTAAGATTGTAGACACCAAAGTATTCTTATTAACTCAAGGAACTTACTATGATTAGTTTAGCCTTAGAATTCAGTAGCACTAGCTTCTCTTCTTTTTCACTAATTCACTCCTCACTTTTCTCACTTGCTATCCTTCTACTATTTTGTTAAGAAATATAGAGATCATTCTCAACAATTTCCCATAAATTAAGATCTAATACCTTAAAGAAAAATCTCATTTTGCTCTTCCAAAAAGTATAGTTTTCACCATTAAATCCTGGAGGCCTATTGATCTTGACACTCTTAGGAAGAACACTATCACCAAAACCAACTATAGGATCCTCTTATATTGTTAGGTCTTTGATCAATAGTCTAAGCTCTGATACCAAATGTTGGATAAGGCTGGCACCTAAGAGGGGGATGAATTAAGTGACATTTAATTTTTATAGAGAACTTTGAAGAAATGAAGATAAATTCAAGGAGTTAAAAGATTTGACAAAAAGATTTATCCTAGTTTAGCCTAAACCGTAGCCTATGTCTAGTCCTTAATATTACCCTTGAGATTTTCAACTACAAACACAAGCTTAAGTGGGTGCTTGCAATCTCAGTACAACTCATAAGACTTGACTAATCTTGTTTCAATTAACTAACTTTACTATAACCAGTTAGTTGTTACAAATCACTCAAAAAATCTCTTTCTAAGATTTCAACTTGTTTATAAAGTAAAATTCTCTCAAAGATAAACTATCTAAAAAGAATAGATTGAGTATAATGAAAGCTTAAGAACTAATAAGAGCTTTTTTACAAAATTTATCAAGAATGGTAAATGAATGAATGCAAGATTTTGATGCACAAATTGAGAGCTTTTAAGAATGTTCAAATAATGAATAGTTCACTCAAAGATAAGAAATCATGTTCAAGACTTGTATTGTGTCATATATATAGTTTAAAATTGTTTAAACCATTGGAATAGTAGATGTAGTCGTTGGTGACATTCTTGTGTGCAACTAGAAGATTCACGCATGAAATGGAGCTAGGCAAGTTGCAATCAAGCATATATGAAAATTCAAATGTGAACACCAGGGTGACTCGTGTTTTTTAAAATAAAAAGATGCACCATTTTGTGTGACAAAATAGGTGTGATAGGAGTGAGCATTGGTTCCAATGATTTGGTTTGGTTGTGATTGAAGAGAACTAAAAAACTGAAATTCATTAATTTCTTCAATCGAACTGAACTGAAATTTAGTGGTTCGGTTAAATTTTTATATTTTGGTTATTGGGCCTTATTTACAACACTTTGGGCCTAATTTTGACAATTTTGGGCCTATTTTTTGAAGCATTTTGGGCTTTTTTTGGTAGTATTTTAGGCTTATCTTAAAAAACATACTGATTAACAAATAATTTAAAACCCCAAATCCTAAAGTGGAGGGGACAATCAAGGGATTATCAGATAAACCCTGTGAGGCTATGAAATCTAGAAATGTTAAAAAATAAAATAATCAAATTTAGTCATTTAGATTTACACCTATAAGTTGAAGAAGCAAAGCAAAAAATAGATGAATTTCACATATCATTTATAAATTAATAATTTACCTAATATAAATTCTTAAAAATCCAAAATAATCCATCAAATAACAACAATAATCCCTTAAAAAACTATAAATAAGTTCAAGAGTTTTAACATAATCTAAAATAACTAATTTATTAGATCATCACAAGTTGCCAGCTGCCAACGACAAAAAGTCTTTACTTGAGCCTACATTATGAAAAGAAAATAGTTAAAATTAAACATCTAGCCAAAATATTACATAACTAAAAAAATGAACAAGCTTATTACAAAACTAACCACTAAAAAGACTAGAAGAAAATAGAAACAAGAACCAACAATCCCTAGAAGTTAGAAAACTACAAAAAGCAAAATAGAACAAAGATCACAAATGAATGAACCAATTTCCCTAGACAGCAATAATGAAGAGTTACCTTAAAGAGTTCAAACTATATCCACTGCTATTTCTAATCCCATTCTTTGGAAATCTACAAATAAATTAATCTAGGAGTTAAATTAAATCATAAAAAAATAATTTTAAAGGTAACACTGCAGATACATAACATTATAAAATTTTTACCTCTTTTAATCCTTTGAATATCATCTAATTTCTCTTCCATAACCACAAGAATGGAGTGATGAAGCTATTCTTTAGCACAAATAAGGGCCTACACAACTTTAGGAGTTAAAGAACTTCTAAATGCATCTAAAACACGTCCTCCAGTGCTGAATGTAGACTTTAAAGCAATTGTGGATATTGGTATTGCCAAAACATCACTTGCCAATAGGAAATTTAAGACCATTCAACTTCCACCAGCCTAAAATATTAAAGTTAGGTTTATCTGTTTTAATTTTCTCATTCAAATATCTATCAACTACAGTCCCATTACTTTTTTCACCAAGGCAGTCACTTAAAAATTTCCTCTTTTCTGATTCAAGCAACTTTCTAACGTTCATAGCAGGGTCATCTTCATCAACAAAATCTTGGATTTCATCCACAAGCTGCTCCTTTTTAGATTACTTAAAGGGAGAGACATATTCTTTGTATTCATGGTATAAAGCAATGAAAACATCCTTCACTTACTTTGCCAAATTTTCACCTTTACTATTAAACATTTTACAAAGAGCAAATTGAACCCATTCCAACTTATATCGAGGATCTAGAATAGCAGCAATATAAATGAGTTAGTTTATCTTTAAAGGATCTCCCTAATACTTGTCATATTTTTCTTTTATTTTAAAAGCCATTGATGATAGCTCAAAATCATCATACTTTGTCCATTCATCCAAAAGGCAATATATGATGTAAATCTCATAAAACAAGCTATTGGATGTAACATAAAAAGCACTAAACACACATAAGGTCATCTCATAAAAATGACTCAAAAACATGACCATCCTTCTAACATTCCTTCAATCAGAAGCATCAAGCACCCCTCCCCTTGTTCAAGGTCAATGCAAAAATAAGGGTTTTGTCCTCAAACCTCTTAAAAGTTACCTCAAATTTTTTAGCACTCTCCAACATTAAATAAGTAGTGTTTCACCTAGTAGAGACATCTAGAGTCAAAAGGTTCTTACTTTGAATCTTCTCATCCTCACAACTCTCTTTAAACTTTTACGTCCTAAGGGCAGATTTCCTAACAAATTAAATAGCCTCCCTAACTCTCTTCACAGAACACCTTATTAATCTCAACCCATTAACAACAATCAGATTTGCAATGTGAGCAACACATCTCATGTATAGAAACTAATACTTCATGATAGAAAAGCACTAATTAGAAATTTTTTCTTTCAAGTATAATAGAGAAACATTATTAAAAGCAGCATTGTCTACTATAATAGTAAACACTCTATCAATTCCCCATTCAAGCAAACACTTCTCAATTTCTATTCCAATATCTCACTCCTTGTGACTAGATATTGGAACAAAATTCAAAATCCTCTTAGTCAAATTCCAGTCGTCATCAATGAAATGAGCAGTAATACACATATAATTGATTCTTTGAATCGAAGTCTAAGTGTCAACTATTAGACAAACCCTTGTTTGTTTCTAATCAAGTAGTCTTTGAATCTAATTTTTTCATCCATGTAAATTTTAAAACAATCACAAGCCACTGTCCATCTAGAAGGAACTTTAAATCTTAGTTGAGTAGCAACCATAAAGTGTTTAAACCTAAACCCATCAATAAATTTGAAAGGGAGTTTATAAGTTATAACCATATTTGCCAAAGATTTCCTAATTGCTTCTTGATCAAATTTCCAGTTAGTAAGAATAGAAGAATTATCATCTACACCAAAATTTAAGTGGGTTTGTATGCCTTCTTTAGGAGGAGGCCGTTTCTTACACATACCTCTTTGATTTTTTAAGTGTAATAGTCCTATTCCTTTTTGGATCACATAAAAACTCCCTTTCACAATAATTGTACTTACCTTTTGTCTCTCCGTTCTCATTAACATATTTGTGTAAATGCTCCCGAACTTTAGATCTTGGCTGTATGGCCTTCCTTTTTCTCAAACTCACTTCAATATTAGATGTTTAAGATGGAGTTAGTGTTTGGCTATTTAGAGTGATAGTTTGTCCTTTACCTTCATGAGGGGCAAACATATGAACCATTAAACAAAATAGAGCTTGAGACACACTTCTTAGAAGTTTAAAAGCAGAGACATTTTAGAGAAGGAAGAAGCGATCAACATGAGATGAAGAGAGTTGCTAGCTAAAACCATACCTTATGCCTACGAGTTGCCCTTATCTAAGAAGGGAGATGAAGCCTGAGCTCAAACAAAAAGTAAATGAAGGGAGATAAATGCTAATCTAAAATGAAGTAGAGCTAAATGGAGGGAGACAAAGCTTGAGGCGTGCTACGTTCGTGCTTCATAGAGTAAGGAGACAAAGACTAAAAGAGAGAAGAGACTATAAAGCTGAGATTGAGAGAGTGATGGAGTTTAAGAGAGACAATGCCTGAGGGTTGAGACAAAATAGTGTTGAGATACTAAGAGTGAGGGATGAGATGAACGACTAGGAAGAACAAAGTGCTAGGGAGGAACTACTGCCTACGAGGGAGTCGAGATCGAGTGGGTGTGAGACAAAGACACAGAGTCACAAAGATAGCTAGGGTTTGTGTAGAGTAGGGAGACACAGACTAAAACTAAATGAGTCAATAAGAGTAATTGAGAAGAGACTAAAGAATAAAGAGTAGAGGGTCGAAACTGAGAGAATGATTTGAGTCTGATCTATGAATGGCATTATGGCAAAGACTAAGGCTTAGAGTAATAGGTTGTGCTATTAACTGGGCTACGTTTTCCCCCACCATCTTTCAATAAATATATGATATTAGTATTTTTTAAAAAATATTAGGAAAAATAAAAATAATCTTTAATAATGTAAATCAATTATAATATTTATAAATATATATATATATATATATTACTTTTGATTACTTCGGTTTATTCGATTTCATAATCTTCAAACTAACATAGAACCATTCAAATTAAAATATTTTTTTAAAAAAATTGAACTAACCATTTAAACTAAATAAACCAAACTAAATAGAACAAACTTAATTTAGTTCAATTTGGTTTTGCTCACCCCTAGGCGTGAATTAGCTGGCAGAATGCCAAAGCTAACCTAGGTGACAAATCACGCTTGGGACCAACTAACTATCATGTGTGAAATGGTTGGTTATAAAACCCAAACCATTTTAGAAGACAAATCATGCATTGAACACTCTTCCTCGCATGTGTGAAATGACTAGTTATAAAATCAAGCCATTCTATTAGACATATCACATGTGAAACTAATGTGCATTCAACCATAGATTGCATGACTAAAACAAGCTTGAAATACTTTAAGACTCACTTAGGCTAAATGTTTTAAGAGATTAAGTAATAAAACAAGCATGAAAGCATTCCCTTTCAAGTATGAAATGTCATTACATAAAATGCAATGGAACACAAGCTGACAATTTAAGCATGTGTACACAAGGATATCTTATGTGAATTAAAGCACATAAGCTTTATTAAGGCATCACATAAATAAAGGTGATAAATCATGCATGGACCACCTCTAATTCAAGTGTGAAATGTCAACCGGTGTGTCTAAAGTGACAAATCACACATAGAACCATTCCGAATCACGTATGTAACATTATGCAATGAAAATCTCAACTTTTATAACCTAATTCAAGCGTGAATAAAATTACTTCCATGCTTGAATTGACTAAGACAAGTTTTAAGATGCATGAATAAGACTTATGATCCTAAGATAATGTATTCACTTTAAAATTGATAATATATGATTAAGTTCTCATAGTTTTTGCATTGAATCTAAGAGAAATAAATAACTTAAACCTATAAGTCTTCTTGTTCTCTTAATTCTTCAAGCTCTTGAAGGTTTTATCTCATCCATAAATCTTTTATATCTACACAAATAACACACACCTCTTCTCTTAGTTTTGTGATCATCTAAACATATGATTCAACATAAATGACATGTGCTAGATTGACTTGAGGTTAAATTTTATCTTTCCATGGCATTAAAATTTATGTCATGCATGTAAATTAATGTATGAGTCCTATAAGAGATCTAAGGTCTAAAGAAATAGGTACTTGCTTGAGAGCATGAGGACAAGTTTATGATTTCTCAAGCTTTATTATGTTAAAGAATGTATATGTTGCTCATGTGTTATTGGATTGTGGGTCGTTAATGAATGATACCCAATCTAATCACCTAGAGCATGACAAGCTTGAAAGGCATGCAAGAGAATTTTAATGAGGTTATAGGTTAAGAGAGAAGCCTCTCTTAAAGTCATGTGATGCCAAGTCAATTTCTATTTAGAGTTGAAGTTATAATGTCATGTTTAATCTAGTGATACAATCAATTGTGCGTATGCCAGTATAGGTTACCTAATTTAGTCCCTAAGTTAAGTTAAGTCGAGGTAGATGAGGGTGTATTGTTTAATTATTAAAGAAGTTTTATACAATGTTAACCCTAGTATTAGATTCCTTTGATAGGATTTGATATTTGTGAATGTACCTCGAGCTCAGAGGCTTAAGAGGAAGTAGCTGAGATAGGTAGCAAACTACTATGAAACTCTTGTATTTATTTTATGAGCATGTTATAAGATGGTATACTTGCCATGTATGATTATGAGTGTTAAATTCATAAATGTTTATGATGATGATGATGATGTTATGCTGGATTCCTTGGCTAATGTGATTTTCCATGCTATAATTATGATGTTTATCTACATGGCTTTGAATGCTTATGAAAGGTATAACATCCTGATTTTTTAATCCTGAAACTAGTTATTAAATGGGGGTGAATTAGTAATTAATGAGTGATTAGGATTTCAGATGACAACTTAATGTTTTGACTTATTGAGTGTTAAATGAATAGATACAAGTGGAAAAACCACATCTCAAAAAGAAGCAAGTGTGTGCAGTGAGGATTTTCCTCACTATGCCACGCGTCGTAGCATAAGCTACCTGTATTGTAGTATACAGCACAGAAAGTAATTGATTAATGCATGGTTAGCTCGAGATTTTAAAAGAAGGAAGGGAGGAAACACAAAAGAGACAGGAGAAGAGAGCTTTACTTTGCTAGGGCATGCATCTTTGAGGTCTTGGGAGAAGTTTTCAACTGGTAGCTTATTGGGTAAGTTTTGTACTGCCCTTAGCTTTGATTCTACTATAATTTCTCTTAGAATAAATTATAAGAAATTGAATTGAGGAAATTTAAGGGATTTGTTTCTTACCCTTTAGTAATAAAAAGGTTCTTGAGAATTAAATTAAGGCTTAATATCTAACTATAAGTTGAACGATAAAGCTTTGTGGAAGTATGCTTGATTTAGCCCTAAACTAAAGGAAAACAAGAGTAAAGCTGTAAAAGAGGTGAATTGGTATTAATTGAAGTGATAGAAAGTGGTGATGGACCTAACTTGATTAAGTGAAAGTGAATGAATGGCTAGATATAGTTTAGAGTGATAATAAGTGCTTTTGGTCAATTTAGTTAATTGAATAGTATTAATTATGTGTAGATTGATAGCTTGTGTGTGTAAGTTCAAAATTAAAGCTTGTAAAGATGTATTAGTGGTTGTAAAATCCACAGGTAACCTTTCTAATAACAAAAGAGTTGAGGTAACTAAATAATTTACTTTATTTTACTATCTACTATAAATGTTTGAAAGTATTATAGTTAATTCATGAAATTGTTTTAAATTGAGCATGTTTTGAGACAATGCATGATTGTTGCATTAAACGAATTTCAGCTAAATGAATAAGTAGAAATATATGATTATATACTATATATATGTGGTTTTGAATGTAAACCAGTGCTTGACATGAAAGCATGATCATAGGGGGTGGGAGTTCACCCATAAGGAGAAGTAGTGAGAACTCTATATAACATTATTTTCCTTAGTACCTAATAGGGTGCGGTGTTAGAGAATCTCATCTCCTTAGTTCTTATTGAGGTACGGTGGTGGAGATTATCTCCTTAATGCCCATATAAGGTGTGGTGTTAGAGACTTAAACTCTTTAGCATCTGTAAGATGCGATGTTAGAATAATGATACCCTAATCAATATGATAAAGGAAACTGTAGTCTTGAAGTGGGACAGAAAATCTTGGCCGAGTAATTCTACCATTAAAGGTGCACTCAGGTCAATGAGTATGTATTGGCCTAATAAGAGCTTATAGTTTCAGTCAGGATAATACGAAAGTTCAGATAGTAGTGATCATGTTATTAAAAGTAGTGATTTGCGGTGAAAATGGCTTTATGAAAATAGATTTTTTTTGTATTCTATGTTTGAAATATATATATATATATATATGCTATATTGGCTTATAGTTACTTATGATAGTTAATAGTAGCAAGTTATTATGTTACTAAGATTTTTATCTCACCCTATGATTACATTTTACAGGTCAAAGTTGTGAGTCAGGTAAAGGGAAAGAATCAAGACAAGCTTATGTTGCTAAAGCCATGCAAACTCAAAGTTTGTGTAATGAACTTAGTCTATTGTGAATGTTGTAAATAAAAAGTTGCCATAAGCCTCATACGTGTGTTAGCAAATGTGAAATATAGTAATCATGTGACTCTTAGCCCTGTAGTTGTGAATGTACATTGTTTGTGGTGAAAGATGTGTTGATAGGCTAAGAGTTAGATTATGAATGTGTATATGTGGTAGAATAGTGAATTCCAGCCTAATTGTGGATGTAAGTGATTTGGCGCTAAGATTGCAATGTATATACGACGTATGTTATGAGGAACAAGTAAAAGATTGGCCTGATGTGTGTTTGTTTGAAAAGTCTAGTATTTTCCCTTAGTTGTGTAAATGGGTGGTTGAATGGCTAAATTTTAATTTATGAGTATATATGACATGAATGTTGGTCAGTCAGGTGTGAATGGTACTTTTGGACTTGATTCCAAGCCTAAAACAACTTAATAAGACAAAATGTGTGATTTGAATACTTTGGTACATGAAATTTTTAAAAAAAGTGACTTTTTCCACCCGAGTGTCTAAATTTAGATCAGGCCATTAGATTGTGTCCAAACCTATCTCATTAGCTAGCTTATGAAATTAGTTTCATGTGGATGCTTAAATTACTTTGATTAGATGTCATATGTGGAAACGGCATGCCAGAAGTTCTCTTCTGCAAACTATCATATGACAGCAAAAATCTATCATGTGTACTGCGGCGCATTGCATACTATGTCACAACTAATATTTTTGTAAAGGATATGCCAATAGTTAAAGGCAGTGGATCTCATTTATTTTTGGTATGGATTTTATCAAGAACTAATGTTATGATAACTCCTTTTAAGAGGAGACAATACAACCAATCTGTAACATCCCAAAATTTTAAGATTCAGATTTATTTAAAAAAATAAAATAAAATATCTATAATTAAATTAAAATTAAGAATAATTTGATAGAGGTCTAGAGTTTGAATTTTTCTAAGCAAAAGTTGGTTTTATTTTATTTTTAACTATGAAAAAATTACCAAAGTTGACCCGGGCTTTGGTGCTAAAATAAAAATGTTGGGCTCTTTCTTGTAATTTTCCCCAAAATGTTTTTAACATCAATTTTAAAAGGAAAATAACACGTAGAAACAAAAAAAGAAAGAAGGAAAGAAACACATGAATGGACGAGAGAGTGAAAGGAAGAAGAGAGGAGAAAGAGAGGGAGTTAAACTTGAATCTAGGAGACTTTGCGACTGTTGCAAGCTTGGTTACACAATAGGTAAACTTCAACTTCAATCCTCTTCCTCCCCTCTTGATTTTTTTCAATTTTTGGAAGAGGAAATTTTTGAATTTTGATCCCAAAGGCTTTATTTTTGTAAGCTTTAGTTTCTTTGGATCTTAGGAGGATGTTTTGAATTTCTATATAATGATCTAATATTTTGAATGGATAATTGGATGAAAAGAGGTGGTTTAGGCACAAATTAAACCTTGAGAGGTTGGGTTTTTGTCCTCAATAGTTTAAGCCTATTGATTTAGTTATAATTTTGCTATTTGAACCCAATAAGATTTAAATTAAGGTTTGGTTTTCATTATAAGGGCTAACGGTGAAAGTTGGTGATACTAAGTGAAGGTTTGTAATTGATTAAAAATTATATGAATTGAAAATTAGCCTAGTGATGGCTAATAAATGGTTTTGGTGGTTAAGTAGTATTATGAGAATAGTTGGTTTAATACATGGACTATTGGATGGATTATGGCTCACAAACCTAAGTTGTGTGGTATGACTTATAGTCTTCATTAATGCTATTTGTCATGAAAAGTGATGTGGATCACTTATATGTTGTAGGGAATTATTAGTGAAACTTATTGAGAAGTTAAGGAACAAACCAAGTCTTATTTTGTACAAGAAAAACCCTTTTGGTGCCAAAGGGGTTGAGGTAACAGGGGAATTTATATTTCTTATTGCTTTGTTTAGCTATTTTTGAGTAGATAATATTATCTAGCATGCATTACATGTTTTAAACAATTGAATGCAAATAAAATGAGTTTTAGAAGGGTTTATGGGGTATTGCTTTAATAATAATGCATCTATGTTTACTATTTATTTAATATTGATGTTACTTATGGAAATAAGATTATTAGCATGCTTTATGACCATAAAAAATAAGGAGTTGCACTTAGGGAAAGTGCAACTAGGTTTGGTACCTTAATTAGGCTAAGGAACCACTTAAGGGATGAATTATGAGTGTTATACTACCTTGAGTGTTGAAGTGGTCAATGCTTAAGAAAGGTAGAATAGGGTAAGAGGCATGATCTCGGTGGGAGTTCACCAATGGGGAGATGTGGTCTTGTTATATTTTATGGCTCACTGTCAGTACTCAGTGTTGCCTTTTGTATTGTGGGCTCAATACACTAAAGTAGTTAGTGGATTGAGTATTTGACACCTCTCAGTGGGAGAGGGAATCTGGCATATGAAGTGTGAGGTTGAGTGCCGAGGCCAAGGTAGCCCTCATATGGAGAGTAAGTCGGGCTGTTCTAGGAAGGAGTTAGCTTTGACTGCTCAGGATTTACATCGAAGGAGCACAGGCGGTTCAGTGGATTAGATCATGCCTTGGTTTATATGTTGTGCCTGTGGAGGTACAGTGGATACAAAGTTTACTTATAAGTCAAAGAGTGCCAAGGGGAATTCTATTGGTCAGGAAAGGCTATATCGGCCTATCTCATGCATTCAAGCATTTTAATTAGTTAATTATATGTTATTTTGAATCTATTATTTATTTACTTGACCATGACTTTCCTTGTAACAAGGAATATCAATTTCTCTGTTATTGAGACTGTGGTTGTCTCACCCCTTTCTTTGCAATATTTACAGGTCCAAGTAAAGGATTCATTGGTGGACTGGGAAAAGAGCTAAGTTAGGAGTTTGCTTGTGATTTATAAAGAACTGCAACCCCTTTCTTTTGGGCAAGTACATTATAATGTATTTAGGATTAGGGTGCCCAGTAGGATGTGATTATATGTATGCGTGTGAGTATGTGTGGATTGTATGGCTTGTGTATGAATTTTTGTTTGCATGTAGACTTGTGACTAGGGAACTTGGTTATGGTGTGTGGTTTTAATAGATTTATTTAGTAGACTAAATTTTCACTACAAGTAAATATTTATTTTGGTATATATGTGATTTCATAAGCAAATGCAAAGTAGTTACATTAAAAATGGTGTGCTATGGGCAAACATACACCTTGGATAGAGAGAGTGGGCGCATTGTCCCCACAGAGATCTCTGAGCCAAGTGAAAATGTTTAGCGTGTGTATTCATATGTGTATATGATATGTGGAATAATTTTTGGCTACTCTTGTATGATTTGTGCATTTTGGGGGTTTATGGTCCATTTTGAAAAAATGGCACCTGGGTTGTCAAATTTTGGTATAAAGGGTTTTTCTATCATTTAAATATTCTACCAGGTGTTTTTAGTCCTATTTGACGTGTTCAAAGTATTTCCATAGGTTTGTAACCATTAGGATGGAATTTGGACAATTTTGAAAATGGTTTTTACCAAAAAACTGCATTTTTGCATCCGGTTGTCCAAATCTTAATTCGACAGTTAGATTTTTCTAAAATTTGGGTCACAAATTAAATCTGTTTTAAGCTTTGTGTGGGCTTTAGAATCACATCGATCGGATATTGAACAGAGAAACGGCACACTCTGGAATTTGGTATGGAGGAGATGTCATGACAGCAAAAGTGCTGTCATGATAGCAACAGTGATGATGTTGCAATATACACAAAATTCAATCTGTCCATTGGATCTTTCCAAAATTTAGTATGCTAATAGTACTATTTAAAAGTGACATGTGGGCTTTGGAATCGCTCCGATCGAAGGTCAGATGATGAAATGGTGCACTTTGAAAGTTAGTCCGGAGGTGTTGTCATGACATGACAGCAAAAATGACCAAAGTTTTAACATGTCTAATTTTTAATCTAACCGTTGGATCTTTTTTGAAATTTAGTACACTTATAGTACCCTTTGAATGTGACTTGAAAACTTTAAAATTACTTCAATTGGAGGTCGAATGGTAAAATAAAAGCTCCCGAAAGTTAGCCCGAGAGGGTTGTCATCATGACAACATCTTTTTATTCCACTTTCATCTAGTTTGCTTCCGTGTGCTATAGGTAGAACCTATAAATTTTTTTTAAAGGTTTTAAATGATTTATTTCTTATGTTGGTTAGAGGATCAACTCCTTAACCATACTTAGTTTATTTGAATTATGTGATTTTTAGATAACACTTGGGGAAGTATTACACAATCTCACTATGGAGACAC
This sequence comes from Prosopis cineraria, assembly GCF_029017545.1. Lineage (NCBI taxonomy): Eukaryota > Viridiplantae > Streptophyta > Magnoliopsida > Fabales > Fabaceae > Prosopis > Prosopis cineraria. The sequence continues at coordinate 19,558,404 of NW_026555335.1, forward strand.
GAAAAATAAAAAAAAAGTACTAGATGCTAATGAGCTAGAGAGGAAATTATGTTCCTTAGCTCTGAGAAAGAGAAGAGGTCCACATATAAAGCTAGCAAAGTATAAAGGATGTTAGGGTCACTTAAGTTGAGATTAGAAAGTACAAGAGATTTAAGGCACGAATTCATGGAATTAAATATAGGGAAAATCACATCAAGTCCCATTCTAAGGGAGTTAATTGCAGATAAGGATGAATACGGAACAGGTTATTGTTAAAATGAGAACATGACTTATTTTTTCTCAAATAGGATTTGTTATTGGTCCTTATTTGTGATTAATTCTCTTGGAAGGGAGCTGGATTTAATTCTCCCTTAAATATACTAGCCCACCCTAACCATACAAATCAACATGATTTTCTTATAGAATATCTTTCTAGGGCTAGATTATTCTTCAAATAGTTAGAACAAAAGAGCCCTTATATGATGTGATTTTGAGTATAAATAGTTTTAGTCATTGTTGTATCTTTTTATGGATAATAGATGTGATCAAGTTAGAAAGGATATTTTAGAAAGTAGTCTAAGATTTTATGTGACAAGCTAGAGGCAATAAACCTTTGGGATAGGTATTTATTAAAGCTTGATGAAGAGAAAGATGCTAGAAAGCTAAAGCTTTAAGGTCCTTATACCAAGTCCAATTGATGATGCTAACAACAATGACAATGATTATGTTAAGCATCCTATGAGAATAGAGGATTATTTAGATAAGATGAGTAGTTATTTTAGATGTGTTGGGTAGTATCATTATATGATTCCATGTTATGATCTCTATGTTACATGCTGGTATGTTTAAGTTATGTTAAAGATGAGTTAATCTTGTGCCTTAGTTATAATGAGTTCAATTCAATTATGCTTGTTCATATGAATGATGAGTTAAGTTTGTTCTTCTTATATGAAAAGATTAAGATGACATAATGAATGCCGTTGTCCAAGTACAAAAGTAAAGTTAAAAGTTATGACAGCTTTAGGTTAATTGGCTTAGCATAATTTTCTTAAGTCATGACAGCTTTAGTCAAGAGGAAAGGAAAACTAAACTTAGCCTAATCATGAGAAGATAATGAGTCCTAAATCAATTAATCTCTAGGGTTCTATTATTGTGAAAAAGGAAGTTCATTTCACTCACTTTGACTAGCATTTTAATTACTTTCACATTAGGTAATTAATTTAGATAATTAGCTAGGTAACTAAATTTCTATAAACTTTGGTTAATTTATTTCACTAAATAACTTTCAATTAGATTTAAAACCATTCCTTAGGAGGTGACTTAGGGTTGACTCTATATTGCATTAAGGTTAGTTTTAGTTTAATTTTGAGGATAAGCAACTAATTCCCTATCAAAATTTTAGTGCCGTTGTCGAGGAGTGGTTTAGGATTAATTCTAAGGTTGTTTAGTGCTTAATTTACATTTTTAGTGTTCCTAAAAAATTTTTTAAAAAATTATAAAAAATTATATTTTTTTTTGTTTAGTGTTTTTTTGTGTTTTGAGTGTTTTTGTTCTGTTTTGGAAAAGAAAAAAAAATTAGTGCAATTTTCATTGGTTTAGTGTAGAACTGAAAATACTCTATTTTTAATGTCTCTATCTAAAATTAAAAAATTAACTGGGAGCCAGTATGAGGGAATTTGAACTTTAAATTTATTTCATTGAAAGTTCTATATCTTAGCTTCATTTTAAAATTAGTTTGGTCAATTTTGGATGTGGGAAGTGTCCTGTGAAAATTTTACAATCTAACAAGGTCTAGGGAGCCTTTACAGAGAATTTCCAAAACCTTGTTTCAATTTTGAGTTAGTATATCTCCCTCTTTGTGCATCTAAATTGATTGATTCCAATCTCATTTTTCTTATTATAGTCTTATATTTTTTTCTTGTGCTTGGGATTTTCTTCAATATTTCCATTTTCCTATTTGAAAGGTTGTTGGAAACTCTAAAGGTCTTCTGGATAAAATCCTATTTCTCCAGACTTATAGACCAACTTGTAAAAACTTTTGGGAATGATTGAAAAGGATTTGTGGTCTAAAAGTTTTATATAATTTTCTTGTATATCTCTTGTGTTTCTCATAAAAGTTCTAGGAAAATTTCTCATGTGGATTGGCTGCTAGAAAATTCACAAGTTCACTATCTCCAGAGAGCCTACTGTGTGAATTCAGAATTGCCAAAGCTTCTTGATTAAGCATTTCTAACTCTCTTTCTACTTGTTTGGTGTTTTTTTTTATTTTTTTTATTTTTGTTGCTATTGAGTTTATAAAAAAAAGAAAAAAAATTATGTCTCTTGCTTTTATGTGTTTTGAATTGTTTCTTCTTGATTTGCATTTTAGTTTAGCTTGTTTTTTGTTTTAATTTTCTTGAGCTTGATTAGTGCATGACCTAAAGAAAACATATCTCTTTTGTTGAATTAGATCCAAAAACTGAAAGGACTATTTCTAGATTGAGAAGATTACAACCTATTCTTGATTCTCATTTGGTTTGTAATTCAACAATGAAAGGTATCTTAGGACATGAGTATGTGCATAATAAGGGCCATGGGAATGGGAATGAGAATTTACGTGGTGATGGCCATGTCAATGATGAATTTGAAGGCTTGCATAATCCTAGAGAGGAGAAGAGCATTAGGCAATTAACTCAACCTAATTTGCATGATAATCCTTATGGCTTGTATGTTTCTCCTACTAAAGTTCAATTTGAAATTAAACCCTCTTTGATTAATGCATTGCCTAAATTTCATGGGTTACCAAGAGAGGATTGCCATAGGTTTTTGCATACTCTCCTATTAGTTTGTGATACTATAAAGCCTATACATGTAAATGTTGATGATGTTCAAGCTAAGGCTTTTTTATTTTCTCTTGAAGGTTTAGCAAACGAGTGGAATTTCAACTACCCTTCTTATGTGAAAGTAAGCACATGGGCTAAGCTAAGAAGATTTGTCTTGGATAAATTCTTTCCAAATTCCAAGGTCACCAATTTGAGGAAGTAAATCCATGGGTCCAACAAGGAGAGGATGAGAGTCTTTATGAGTATTGGCTAAATATCCACCATCAAATTTCTAGTGAAAATTTAGTCCAATATTTCTATGAAAGCTTGATTCCAAGAGATAAAGTTAACATTGATGTTGCTAGTGGTAGATGCTTGTTTGATCTCATTTCCTTAAAGGCTTTAGAACTAATTAACAAGATGGCCTCAAGTGGTGCTCAATACTCTACAAGGGAGAAGATAAATGTGAATATGGTGGGTTCCTTAATTCTTAATTATTCACATGTGGACTTGCTAGCTACCAAGATTGGGAGAATGTTGGCTCTACAAATATCTCAAGTGAGCAATGTAACTACTTCTCAAGCACTTGTCCCTTATTCTTATACTTTTTGTGACTCACCCATGTATGTAGAAAGCAATTGTTCTATTAAGTTTAAGCAAGTGAATGCTATATATAATGAGAAACAGTCCTATGGCGGGAGGCAAGGACGGGGAGCTTATTCTAATACTTACAACCCTTTATAGAGAGGCCATCCTAATTTCTCCTATTCAAACCTAAATGTGGCTTTGCAAGACAATTAATTAAGAGGATCCTATTAAAACACCTTTGGCCGTGACCCTTCACCTTATTTGTCTTAAGGTAGCTCTTCTCAAAGCTACATCAAGTGGTAATTCTCTTACACCTTCTTTTAATTCTTATGGTGATAGGAGGCTTATTTCAATTGAGAGTTCTTCTAACTCTAACTTATCTAATGATGTAAATGTGTTATGCAAGCAATTGATTGAAATAAATTTCTTGTATAAAAACATGTATGATGGCTTAGGGAATAAGGTAGAGAGTATGGGTAACAAGTGTGAGAACATGAACTCTAAAATTGATGCCCTTACTTCTTAAATGAATATGCTTGCTAACCAATTAACTGCAGTCAATGCTCAAGCTCCTACATTACCATCCAACACCATTACTAATCATAAAGTTAATCTCAATGCTATCACATTAAGGAGTGGCAAGGAGTTGAGAGAAAGAGTACAAGAACCCCAAATAGAAGGGAAAGCTGAGAATCCCTCTTTAAATTCTTCAATTAATGTTAATGTTTCTAGTTCTTCTTTTGCTCCTAATGATGCATCTTTTTGTAAGGATGATGAGGATGAAAACATTGAGGAGATCATGTGTGAGCAACCACCATCTAAGGTGGAAAAAGGACTATGGCCGAATTGCTTAGCAAGGAAAAAGAGGAAAAGGCCGAGCAAAGTAAAACAAGAAAGGAAAGTTCAAGGAAGGAAAAAGTAAAACAAAATCAAGAACTCATAAAGAGACTTCCTTTCCCACGAGCAAAAATTGTTCCTAAGAAAATTAAAGGGGAAATTGATCAAGAGATATATGATTTCTTCCATAAAATTCATGTGAATGTACCCTTGATGGATGTTGTGAAAAACATTCCTAAATATGCTAAATTTTTAAAGGATTTTTGTACAAACAAGAGGAAGTTTAGGCCTAATGCTAGGGTTCAATTACCCTCTTTTGTGAGTGCTTTAATAAAGCCTCAACTCCCTATTAAGTATGAGGACCCTGATTCTTTCATAATTCCATGCAAAATTGACAATAAAAATTTTTCAAATGCATTGATTGATTTAGGAGCTACTATAAATGTGATGCCATTGTCTATTTACCATGCCCTTGATTTGAATTGCAGGCATAAAACACCAATGATATGCCAATTAGTGGATAGAAGTGTTAGGAGACCACATGAAATCGTAGAAGACTTGTTGGTTTGCATTAAAGGTCTATTATTTCCTATGGATTTCTATGTGCTTGATATGTCCAAGGAAGGGAGTAGGGATGACATTTTGATTTTAGGAAGGCCATTTATGAGGACTGCCTGTACATTGATAGATATGGAAAAAGGTAGTCTGATTTTGAAATATGGAGAGGATAATGTTAGCTTTAAAATATATGAGGCAATGAAAAGACCCTTTAAGGATTATTCTTTACTTGGTCTCAATGCTATTGACATTTTGACTGAAGAATGAGCAATATGCACACACCTCACTTCCTCATGATGATTATTCGTCATTGACTCCACATGTTTAATGCTTTTGTGTTGAAAAATATGTTTGCAAGGATTGTTTCATTTAATTTCTTCCTTGGACAGCCATGACTGAATTGTGCCACTCTTTGTTTGGCACATAATCTTGTGTTTTTCAATTAGTGAATTATTTATGTTAATATTGTATAATCTTGTGGTGTTAATACTTGTGTTGTTGAGTAGCTTGACATAATCTTGTGGTTACTCACATTGTTGTTTTGATCGTGGCTGTTGAGAGGAGATATTAAGAGAATCACTTAGCTAATTTTTTCACCAATTGGTTAATTGAAATAGGGACTTTAATCTAAACCTAGGGAAGTTAGCTAATTAGGTTAATTGGCTTAGGATAATTTCTTAAATCATGACAGCTTTAGTTAAGAAGAAAGAGAAGCTAAACTTAGCTTAATCATGAGAAGATAATGAGTCTCAAATCAACTAATCTCTAGGGTTCCATTATTGTGAAAAGCGAAATTCATTTCACTCACTTTTACTAGCATTTTAATTACTTGCACATAGGTAATTAGTTTAAATAATTAGCTAGGTAACTAAATTCCTACAAACTTTGGTTGATTTATTTCACTAGATAACTTTCAATTAGACTTAAAACCATTCCTTAGGAGATAACCTATATTTTATTAAGGTTAGCTTTAGTTTAATTTTGAGGATAAATGACTAATTCCCTATTACCAAGTTGCTTCTTCAAATGTCTAATCCCCTTCACTCCTTAGTAATACCATAATTAATCACAAAGCCTTCCTAAATGCAATTGAACTTAGGAGTGGTAAAAAGGTTGGCATTGATGGTGATGATGTTGTTTTGAATGATGTTATTGATGCTGAAAAATCTAAGAAAATGGTAAAAGTATGATTATTGATTATCCTTCTTGCTCCAATGTGGGTAAAGATGGTTGTGATAATGATGTGGACCAAGCTTATGTGGATCCAATGCCAAAAAATGACCAAGATAAACTAGTAAAAGGTGTTAAAAAAATTCTAGCACCACTGTCCATGCTAAAGACCATTTGGCTAATGCTAAAAAAGAGGAAGAAAAGGCTCAAGAGGAGGTATAAAGCAAGGAGATAGTGAGGAAGCTTCCATTTCTGCAGGCCTAAGTGCCTCAACCTCTAAATTCCAAGAATGTGCATGATAAAGAGGTAATAGATGTTGCATATAATGGCTTGTGACATTATGTGTGAGCTTAAGCTTTGATAATGACAAATATAGATAAGTATAGATGAGTTAACTATACTTATGCTTAATTGCTTTCATATATACAATAGTTAACTATGATTATAGAACAAGTACTTTAAAGTGTTTTTACTAATGATGTTCCATATTACATAAGATTTGGAAAAATGATTTATGTGCATCAAAGTTATTTTATACTATCATATCTTTTCCTTATCTCATATTGATTCTATATCCTGGAGTGTTCATAGTATTTTGTTTCATAACTTGCATATATGCATATTAATAATTGTACTAACCATTTTGTTTATAGTATATCATTTAAGGTTGTTCAAAGTGAAGATGAGAGTAAGCATGAATAAGAATAAAGTTGAAGTCATCATTTACATGTTACACTAATTATTAAAGAACATAAAGATAAAAAGAAGGATGATTTAAAAAGAGTTTAAGAAGAATAAAGTCATTCATACAAGCTTGGATACACCTTGGAAGCCTTGAAATTGATAAGTATAATATCATTAGGCTAAAAGTCTTTATATTAAACTCATTAATTTAGATATGAAGTATTAGCTCAAGAAATCTTAAATCTAAACGTGTATTTTGGCATATAAGAGAAAAAGTGAGATATAGTTTTTATAATCATGATTTTTCATCTTTGATCACATAGGTCTCACAAAGGTTAAATATTTTGATTACTAACTCCATAATATTTTCAAAGTTGTTCTACGTACCTAAAATGGAGTTAAGTTAAAAAAAGTCATGAAAACATGAAGTCTAAGCTTTGAAATAGAAATTATACAGAAAATCAATTTTGACCTTTAATTATGTTTTGGGTCATATCTCTCAATGCATAGATTATTTTAATGTGAAACATATATCATTTGAAAATAGACTCAATAACTTTTAAATGATAGTTTAGTTATTCAAAATGGAGTTCTATTGAAAAATATATGAACTTTAGAAATTGAGTGTTGAGATACTGTTCTACACAGCTTTCAATCTTGACCTTCATATACTCCTTTGATCATATCTCAAAATATATATTGAATTTGAGTATGAAACTTATTTCATTGAATTTAGAGTTGTATTGAGTGAGTTAGGACATTATGAAGTTTTGCACAGTATAGCTGCATAATTACACATGAGAGCAGCTAAGATGCACGCATGATTTTGCACCAATACAAAAAACTCATATGAGAGCACTTCTAAATCACACTTGAAATGATCTCTAGAAGCTTATTTTCACACTGAATAAGCTCTATGTGCTAAACCACACATGATTCTACTTGTCACACATTAGAAATGACCTCCAGAAGCACTAATAAGCTAAATCATGTGTGAGACACTTCCAAAACTCACATGATATGTCATTTTTGCTTAAGAAACCTTTAAAACATGCATGACTAGGCACTGGACACTCACAAGAAAATGCACCAATGGCTATATTCACTGTGTAACATCTCAAACGGTCATTTGATGTCTCGAAAACATATTTAACTCCATAAGATATAAATTAAACACTAAAAATTGATCTTGACATGAGATTAACCTCAGAAATCATTAAGTTATGAAATTTATCATCTAGTACTCTTGTTATATGAAAACTATCATTCTTGAACCAAGATCATTTATATTTTCATCAATTGAATATTAGAGCTTCATTGTACTCATCATTACTCTTAAAGAGAGTTTCAATTGAGTGAAACACATACTCAAAACCTTTGTAAAGGTGAGGGAGAGATTTTTCTTGTAATCAAGAGAGGTTGTTCTCTTAGAAAAAAGAAGCTCACTAGTAAAGTGAGTTGCTGTGAAGCTTACAAGTGCATAAACTAAACTTGTGAATGTACTAAGGTGGCAAGCACCCACTTAAGCTTGTGCTATAGTAAAGAAATCTCAAGTAGTTGCTTGGGGACTGGATATAGGCTTAAGAGGAGGAGCTAAACTAGGATAAATTATTGTTTGCAATCTTTCTTCCCTTATCTCTTTATGTTTCTACCAACCATAGCTTATGTTATATTTTAGTGTGTAAAATTGAATTTGATATATTTATATGCCCTTACTTGAACTTGCACTTAAAAATTGCTTATAAACACTCTTACACATATTGAGTTTGTGAAAATAATTTGGTATTCTTACATACAAAGTATTGAACTCAAATTTGCCTAAACCTTTATTTGAACTTAGTTTTGTAGAAAAGTTTTAAAAGAATCAAAATTTTCTCAAACACTTAATTCACCCCCCTCTTAGGTATTTTCACATATCTAACAATAGACTTCTTTGCTAAAATTCAAGTAAATATGCCTTTGTTGGATGTTATGAAAATTTTTCCCAAATATGTGAAGTTCCTTTAATGTTCCATTGATAAGAGAAAGTTCATTCCTAATGCTAGAGTACAATTGCCTCATTCTATTAGTGCAATCATGAAGCTGTAATTACTAGTTAAGTGTGAAGACTCTGAATCCTTTACTATTCCTTGCACAATTGGTAACTTGAAATTTTTACATGCCCTTGTTGATTTAGGTGCTACAATTAATGTCATGCCATATTTCATATATGCATCTTTTAAGCTTGATTGCATGCATCCAATTAACATGATTTTCTAACTTGTGAATAGGAGTGTTATGTAGCCATATGAAATTGTGGAAGATTTGATTGTAAGTGTTAAAATTTATTATTTCTTGTGGACTTCTATGTATTGGATATGAATGATAAGGGAAAAAGGGGATGATGTGTTGATTCTTGGTTAGACCCTTTATAAGGATTGTGCATACCATGATTAATATGGATAAAGGTACTCTAGTTTTAAAATATGGAGATGTCTAAGTTAATTTCAATATTTATAAGGTAATGAAAAGGCCTTTTGAGAATTATTCCCTACTTGATGATAATGCAATTAACATTTTACTTGATGAAGCTATTAAGAACTATGCATCGCCCTTACTTACTCATGAGTCTACACTTGCTACTACTTATGTCCCATGCTCTTTCATTGATGTTTATATGTGCCAAAATTGCTTAGATATTAATGCATGCTTGAATAATACTTCTTCTCATGATTTGTTTGATGATGATATAATGTTTAAAATGCTTGAGTTCCATGATCATAAGGAAGGTATTGTTCCTTGTGATGTAGGTACACATCCTAAAGGGGATAATTCTAAAGAATTTTCTTCACTCAAGCTTGATGTCCAAGAGGTTTCCAAGTTATTGGAGCAAAATTTTACACTTGAGGCCCTTAAGGCCATGTATTCTATTAGCATTTTTGAAGAAGCCATAGCCTCTGATGAAGACTTGAATAAGGAAGTGAAAATAACTCAAAATGACAAACAGATTAGAATTCAAAGAAATGATTATACAAAGCCCAATTGGAATATGGATGGTAATGATTTTAAACTTGATAAATTAATAATGAGTTAGCTTTATTTCATAGTACTTATTCTAGCTCTCTATTAACTTGTTGTTCAAATGATACTCCATGTGCTATTTGTTTAGAAATTGATTCCTTTATCTTTGAAAAGAATAGCACTTCTTTAGACCAAAATATGCTTGGGGAAGGTTACTTTGTTGATTTTATAAGTATACAAGAGGATGATGTTAGGATAGGCTGATACCTAAGAGGGGATAAATTAGGTAACACTTAAAAACTTTTAAAAAATAGAAAGAGTGAAGAACTTAAAAGTAAAGGAAGAAGATAAGACACATAAGATTTATATTGGTTCAGCCTCAAAGTTAGCCTACGTTCAGTTCTCAAGATCACACTTTGATATTTTCAACTAAGTTTATAAGCTTCAATGAGTATTTGCCACCACAATACAACTCTCAAGACTTGTCTTGGATCACTCAATAAACCTTGTTACAATCCAATAAGTTATTACAAACACTTGAAAAATACATTTTCAAGATTTCTGAAGAAAGAAATAAGCTTTTGCAGGAAACTCTCTTAAAGAGTATACGAAATTACAATTGAAAGCTTATAAACTATTGAAAGCTTTTCACAATTCTTTTTAAAAATAATGAATGCAAGATGTAAAAGCACAATTTGAAAGTTTTTCAAATGCTCAAATGATGATTAGTTCACTCAAGGATCATGAGTTCTTGTTTTGGCTAAAAATGAATCACATATATAGTTTTTCTAGTTGATAGACCATTGGAACAATGATTGTATTCGTTAGTGCAATTTCTTGTGAGTGACTGATAAAATCACATGTAAATTGTACTTGAATTGTTTCAAAAATGTATATGTGATAAATCATGCGTGAACCCCTTGACCTTTCACGTATGGTTTTACACTTTTGAATAAGCATTCAGCTCTGTGTGCTAAAACTCATATGGTACCTCTTTGCTCTCTCGTGTGGTTTTGCACTTATGACTAAACATTCAGTTATGTGTTCTAAAACTCGTGTGGTACCTCTTTGCATTCTCGTGTGGTTTTACACTTATGGATATACTTACATATCAAAGTGCTAAATCTTATAAGTAAACCATTAGCTCTCATGCATGGTTTTACACATAAGAAACTATTATCAGTTCTGTGTGACAAATCACGTGTGGAACCTTTTCTCTCTTACACATGAAATGGTTGGCAAAATGCTAAAGCCAATTTGTGTGATCAAAACTCACATGGAACCAAAAGGCTATCACGAGTGAAATTGTAAATACTAATGCACAAACTCATATAGTGCATTTTCACACGTGGAACTACACATAATTTAAGCAAAATTTTGCATGATCAAGAGATATAGATTTGTAAATTAATAATCATACAAGTAAACAATTCAACCAATGCTCTTAGAAGGAGCTCAATTTTACCATTAGAGTTTCAAACTTCTATTTTGATCATCCATGATTAGCTTTAAGGTCGTATCTCTCAAATTCAGTCTTTATTTGCTTTGATTATTCACTTAGCACACATGTTGATCACTTTTTGATATATGCCTGCTGACGCTTGTGTATTCATGTGAATCACTTGATTCTTGTTTGTGATTGTGCTTTGTGGTATCCATTTTGAGTTTAAATGAGGGGAAGGTATGACCCTTTCCATTAGGTTTAGAATTAGGTTTGTTTCCTCTGTTTCTTTTTCAAAATAAAGGGTTTTTGATTCTTGAATTAAATATTTGGTTTCGGTCTAGTGTTGGTTTTTAGTCTTGAGTCTTGTTTTGTTGCGTCTTGTTGAGTCTTTCATCCATAAAAGTTGCATTTAGGTTGATATGCCTTGAGGTTGCCTAAATGTTGCAACATCCATTTTGGATGTTTAGACATGCATACTTTTGGTTATGACACCTTGTTTTGCATAAAAAAAAAATATCTCTTGTATTTTTTATATCTTTTGTGAAAACATTGTCTAAGGGCATGTCTATACATACATTAAGGAAAATGCATGATTTAAGTGTGGGGGGAGGCAAAAATATTTTGATTTTTTCTTTTTTTGTTTTTCTTAAATTTTTTTTTGGAAAATTATAAAAATTTATTTTGTTTTGTCTTGAGTTATTTAAGAAACTTCTTTTGAATTTTTGGAACTTAAACTCTTGAAATAATGTTGCCTTAGTTATTTTACCTTGTTAAACAAGCTTTCTTTTAGATTGTGCGCACACAATTGATTAGAGAGGCAAAAACCTTAGTTGAAAGGAGCCTTAACACTTTTGTGTAGTTTGTCTTTAGCATTTGTGCCCTTTATAACTTGTTTTTTCTTTTAATCAAGGCTATATCATTGCATTTGTTATAGGGAAGATGATAATGGCATTCATTAAAATTGCCAAGAGACTTGAAAGGCCAACCCTAATGGATTGATCACTTTTTTTGTTAGACCTTTGAGCATTTTGTTTATTTTGTTCATTTTTTAAACACTATCCCTTTTTTACCATAAATTGCATTTATTGTTTTCAAAATGTGTTTCAACATTCTCATCTTTCTTTAGGTTAACTTAATGGACACAACTCATTTTCTCATTTTTTATTCTTCCATTTTCCATTTCATTTAAAGAACAAGTACATTATTCACCTATTACTTGATATCTGAGATGACTAGAAAGTGAAAAAAAAAAAGACAAGGAAAAAATTGGGAAAAGCAAAAAGTGAAAAAGGAAAGAAAAAGTTTGAATAAAAGGATTAATACTTAAGTTATAAGTCACATATTTTATTTTTTACTTTTTACATCCATTCCACTAACATTTCTATCCTTTTTTCACTTTGTATTTACTCAGTGAAGTCTTAAAAAGATTTAAATGTTGTTGCATATTTACATTGTGGCCAATACTTAATTCCTTGAGCCAAACCCTAACTTTCACTTGCAAATTCAAGAGCATCAATTTCATAGCCACATTACATCCCATTAAAGTGCATTAATTCTTGAGACATTTGCATATTAGTAGTAGGGACTTAGAGGGATTACAAACTTAGAGTAGGGAATTTTTGCTAAAGATTTCAAGTGAAATCATTAAACCTTAAACACTTGAATGCTTGAGTGCATACATTATCCTTGTGAGACTCTCTCTGTGAAATTGCATCTCTTTAATGATTTGTTTGTGGTTAATGAGGTATTCTAACAAGGGTAGCAACATCTCTTGTATTTTTGTAAAAAAAAAATTTTAATTTGATTACCCTTGACAAGTTGTTTTATTTTACTTTGTTCTTATTTTGGGATTTTGAGAAAGTTCGTTTTTGGTATTGATTTTGCCTGAAGTGCAAAAGGTAAATGTAGGGGAATTGATAAATTACATTTATTATATACTTTTCTTTGTTATTATTGACAAAAAATCATGTTGTATTTGACCAAATTGTACACTTATTACATTGATTGTAAAAAAAAAAAAAATCGCCTAAGTGTAGAATTTTATGCATTAGGGGTACTTTGACTATAAAATTGGACTTTTGAAAAAATATTTGAGAAAATTTGTCAATATGCATTTTTAGTACAGAAAAATAATAGTCCAATTATATTTCTTAAATTCATTTTAGATTGAGAGTAATTAATTTCATAAGTTAACTATTTTGAAAATTCAAAAATTAGTAACTGATTTTACTAATTAAAAAGAGATTTGTTCAAAACTAATTTCCATTTTTTCAAAATATCCCATAATATTATAATATAAAATGTTAGCTACTTTTGGCTGATTCATAGAAGATTAAAAAAATAAGGTTATAGTAATTATTAACATCAAAAAAAGGTCCCGGCCCCTTGCTAAAATTAGAATGTTATTCATGCCATACCAAAATGAACAATACATCATTATGTATACACCATCCGTCTTGAGAAATTTCAATGGAAGTTATATATATTTAGTGCTATTTATGAGTGATGAATAATTTGGTTCACGTAAAACTTTGAGCAACGCACCGAGACACAAATAGTTAAAAAAATTATTGATAAAATTTATTTCCCTTTTCACATTATTATTAATTTAATTTTATTCACGTATATATATAAAAAGAGAAAATGAGAAAAATCTCTCAAAAATATACGGATGATAATAAAATCCCATGAAATATGATAATTCTTTTCTCCCTTGAAATCTTTCTACAGTTTTTTTGTTGATGAAATGACTATGATGCCCCCATTTAAAATAAAAAAAATATATCAATGATTAAAAAAATTGTACAACTTGTCATTTTTTATCCTGTTTTAGTTATTGTTAAAAAAAAATCATTACTTAAATTAAAATAATTATTGATATTTACAACTTTTGATCTTTTTTGATTAAAAAATTTGTGAGGAAAGTTATAATTATTTATTTCATTTTAGTCATTACAGAAAGAAGAATAGTAAAGTAATAATTGCTTTTCACAACTCTTGGGCTTTAATGATAAAGAAATTTGCATAGTAGAATTTTTCATTTAGCATCCCATTTTAGTTATTTGTAGAAAAAAAAATCATTACTTAAATCAAAATAGTCATGACTTTTACAATACTTGGGGACATTATAGTCATTTCACCAAATACATTAATGTCAAAAAATTTTCAAGAAACTTAAGAAGAATTATTATATTTTACAAGATCTTATTATGATTCATATATTTAAGAAAAATTTTTCTGTTATTTTTCTTATAAAAAAGAAAAAATAATAATAAAATTTATTTGAAATATATAAATAACAATTTGGTCTATCAAAATACCATAATTTCTCTAAAGTCCATTGAAAATTTTTTATAATTAATGAATTTATATAATTACTAAATTGCCGTTGTTGAAAATAAATGATTCACAAGTTTTTTTTTAAATATTAATAACTTTCTTTCTTATATTGCAACAATGCAATAATAAATAAAAAATTTAACATATAAAATTGTGATTGTTACATTGTTGCAATATAAGAAGAAAAGTTGTTAATATTTAAACAAAACTTATAAATTATTTACTTTTAACAAGGGTGATTTAATAATTTGTATAAATTTATTAATGATAAAAAAAATTTAAAAATTTTAAGAGAATTATAATATTATGAGAGATTAAATTATTATTTATATATTTAAAAAAATTTTATTATCATTTTTTCCGCAAAAAATTTGAATGGTAAACTATAATCCAAGATTTCCACGCCATGTATAACTTTTCGTTATTTTTCCTTACAGCGGAGAATCTTCATTGCAAGAATAAAGAACACACTAAGAAGCAGGGATTTGGTGAATGAATATATGAACCGGGATTGTGCAAGCAATGCACCTTCCTTTTACGGGGTTTGACACGTGTCTCCTATTAATGCATTTAAAGGCTGTTCCACTCAGAAACATTCCCCTCGCTTTCTCTCTCTCTCTCTCTCTCTCTCTTGTCTGTCTCCTAGCTCAACTGCTATAAAATAGTGCCCTCACTTCACTGGTAAATCCCTGTCTTGCTTGCCTGCCACAGAGCTTCCTGTCAATGTCAATGGAGCCTCTCAAGAATCAGACGCTTCCTCTCACTCACAAACCCTCTCGTATGACCACCAGAGGACTCTACGCTGCTCTCTCTTACATGGCCTCTGCCGGTTTGTTAACTTCTCTGCTTCCTCCTCCGCCACCACTGTCGCTTTTTCACCTTCTTCGTCGTCTTCGTTTTGCTCTTTCTTAGGCCTTTTCTTTTGCTTCGACTTATCAGTGTCACTATGCTTGTCATTTACGTTATGAGGTTGAGCTTGTGCAGTTTGTTGGATTTTATTGTGTGCTTGACTTAAATCTTCTTTCTGTTTTATTTTTCCTTCTTGAAATTGGTTTGGTGTTGTTTCATAACGTGATATTCGATGTCGCGTGGCGGGAAATGAATACTACTGAGGAATTTGAATTCAATATTTTCTGCGCTTGTTCGGTTCTGATCATAAACTAAGAATTATTATTAGCTACGCGTGTGATTTGTTCTAGTGTGAAGAAACTGTGTAAGTCGGATAATCGTCTGAGGTGAGGTAGCTTTAGTTAATTACAACTATGATAGGCTTACTTGATGTGTTTCAATGTTGTCCTAAAGCAAGTTGTTGCACAGAGTAGTCTGAAGTTACTCTAAACTCAAATTATAATGTGAAAACATTGAGAATTCTGATAAGCGAGTAACTTTAAGGGAGCCACTTTTGCAATTTATGATTACAATAAACAGTGCCCATTTTGTCTGAGGTCAGCATCCCAGAGGTATATAGTTTTTGGTAGTCCACTAACTACAATTGTTGACTTCGCGAATTCAAACCATAGGCACAAACTTTAGTAAAAAGTAGTTCAATAGTAGAGTTCTCAATCAGAACCTACTTCAATTATGATTTTAATGGTTGCCTTCTTGAGCTTATCCCCTAACGATACCTATAATTCTTATCATATATGCTGCTACAGTGCTCCGCCTAGGGTTGAATCTTGACCCTATAGGATTTCATGTCATACACTTTGGTGGACATAGCTTGGGCAACTAAAGGTGTAATGAACAAAGGTGATTGTGATTGTGATTCTCTTTTAAAATGCGCAAATAAAACGGAACAAAGGTGAATTAAATTATATGAAAGCGGGCATTCTTAGAAATTGTCATTCTAATTTGTATTTGCTAAATTGATTGATTAAAGCATGAATATCATGTACATTATTTTTTCTTTCTCTATTTTATATATGTTCAATTTCCATTTCACCATGGTCAAGATATGTGCTGCCAAATTCTTGAGATGTATACTACAAGTACAAGTAACACTAACAAGTTTAATTTTCCAAGATAAAACTGTATGAGACATTAAATTATGGGATTAATTTCCGGGCCTAATGAGGAAAAGCTACTTGCTTTTTTTGGTTACTTAAATCCGTTGGCCTCTGCACTCATGGTCTTCAATCTGTAGTGTAGTATCTTTCTTTCTGGTCACTAGTTACTTTATATGTTGCAATATCATAAAGTTATTTGTCATCTTTTTTAATTCTCTTGTCTATATGTCTATTTTTATAGTAGTTTAAAATTTATTAATGAATGAGTCAACATGATAGATGCGCCCTCATTACATATATTCTCATGAAAACTGTTGAATATGCAGTTCTTTTGGTCATGTTCAACAAAGCAGCCCTCTCTTCTTATAATTTTCCGAGTGCAAGTGTCATCACATTTTTGCAGGTATTTCATTTTCCAAGGTGGTTTAAGGTCCAATTTTGTTATATTGTGCTTCTCTAATTGCCACTGCTTAGCTCTTAACCCAACATTTTGAATTTTATTGTGGTTAAATTCTATCTATCTGCTACTATTGTTCTCTCTGCCTCCCTTCATGTCTCTGACTCTTACTATTGTAATTTTTTTAATTATTTGTTATCAATGATTCATTTCTCTCTCCTCGACACTGAATTCATGTCTCATGTTTGCTTCAGCTGGTTTGTTCATGTTTGATTCTCTATGCGATGAGATGCTGGAAGTTAATTTCTTTCACAGAGAGCGAACTGCAGAGCAGTTCTAACAACCCAACAACTTTTGTGTCCCTTGGGACATTAGCTCAAACCCTTCCTCTTGCGCTAACATATTTACTGTACATGGTTAGCATTTGATACATTTTCAGATGTTTTTGGATGAGGAAAGACCCAAGTTTCTCTAACCTTACCTTCCCTTATTGTGTGAAAGATTGTAACCATGGAATCTGTGCGTGGCATAAATGTTCCCATGTACACCACACTGAGGCGAACTACTGTGGCCTTTACAATGATTGTGGAGTATTTTCTCACGGGGCAGAGGCATTCACGTTTTGTTATTTGCAGGTTTAGCCACCCACACACTGTTGCATTTAATAGTTGTGCGTGAATTGAAGATGATAAGTAAAGAAGGAGAAGATTGTGACTTGTATGCTCTCTTTGATTTATTTATGCTTCCATTTGTGCAGTTTGAGTTTCTTGATGAACATGCTATACTACAGGATCACATTGCAAAAACACAGAACCAACCAATGAATAATTCAGAGCTAGAACTTGTTATAAGTAGCTTTATATGGCCATAATTTTTACTTATTGTGGAATGAGATCAATTTCAAGTTGTAGTCTACCAGTTTCCGTAAAAAGTTATTTTTCTTGTGAGTAACTGAGAAGATGTAGATTAAGTTGTAAATGTGAATGGGCTATATTGCTTGCAATTGCTTGCTGCACAGTGCTTGTTGGTTTATGAACTTAAATTCTGTAATCACTAGAGACATGAATCTTGATGGAACCAAAATATGAGTCTACTTGAACTTCAGATAGACATCTTACCATGGACTTCCTATATTCCTGATGGATTAGAGTCTTGTCAATTGTAGGAGTTATAGCTATATTATTTTAAGCTTATTCCTGTTGTACGAGACAATTTTCAGAACCTCTTTACTTTTTTTTTTTTATTATTATGCATGAGAAAATCCTAATATTTTTACCTACTCATCTTTACATCTTTATGGGTTTTTTCTTATTACGCCTGGTAGATGGTCTCTGATGCTCTGTCAAATTTTAGTAACATAAATCTGCAAATGAAATTTTTTGTATAACTAATGCACTGCTTGACAAATCCGAGGAATTTATTAGTGTAGGGATAATTATAGCTGGTGCATTCGTTGCTGGAGCTCGGGACTTGGCATTTGATGCGTATTCCTATTCAGTTGTTTTCCTAGCAAACATCTGTACAGCAGTATATCTTTCTTCTATTTCTCGTATTGGTAAGATGTTCAATTTTTCTTTTTACGGCTGGCTCATTAATTGGTTGAATTTAATTACTAAATTACATTGCATTGATCGCCTCCATAGGTAAATCCAGTGGCCTTAATACATTTGGTCTTATGTGGTGTAATGGTAAGATGTCTTTTTTTCTTTTTTCCTTTGTCTTCTGATATGACAAGACTATGTGTCTTTGATGTTGTTTAAACTTCAATTTCACCTGTCCTAGACTCAGGCTTGTCTGCTGTGATTTTATTTTTAGGTGTGATTTGTGGACCAATCTTATTGATCTGGTCATCAATTAGAGGAGATCTGCAAACGACATTGAACTTCCCTTATTTGTATGACCATGGATTTCAGGTACTTCTTGCATCTTGCGCCTAAACGTTATGGCTAATTAGCTGCATTCATTAATTGCATGTTTGTCACTTTCATTATGAGCATTTACTGATAATTTTCTATAGTCATCGTGCAAATGAGGAAAACTGTGGTATATCCGTCTATGTAAATTTCTACTTTCTTAATCATTTGCATTGTTATCATTGCCAATTTTCTTGTTCGAACTTTGTCCCTACTTCCTACACAAATTGAACCTTTTCACATTTGACCATCTCAGTTATGCAAAAGTAAAGTAGGATAGAGTATTCTTTTTTTCTTTTTTGGTGTATGTACAAAAAATTTAGATGGGTTAGGTTTTGAAAATTCACCGTGGCTAGAACATGCCTCCAAACTCAAAAAGCACTTGTAGAGATATTTACAGATCACTCACAAATAAGGTTCTCACATCAATAGCGGAATTTGAACCCACAATCAGCTTATAGAAATATTTACAGATTACCCATGAACAAGGTTCTCACATCGGTAGCGGAATTGAATCCATGACCTTGTAGGTTATAGGTTAAATCCTTATCAACTAAACTAACCTTTGTTGGTAGGAAAGAGTATTCATTGCTAATGCTAAATAAATGAATAAAAGAGCTTCATTATGGATCGCATTTTAAGTTTTCATGATCATTTCATCTGGAACCACTCTAACCTTTGTGATAAATTCATCTTGTTGATGCTCAGCGAAAATTTTATTATTTGATTCAACTGCATGATGGCACTGTGATGCCTGGTTGATTGCAACTCATGAGATTGAAAAACTCTATCTGCTTATATGATATTCAGAAGCCTTATCTTAAGCTATAATGTATTTTCCGAGTATTTACTTTTTACATGTCAAGATCAACAAGTATGTGTCTATGAAAGAACTTCCTGTTGTTCATGCATCCGCCAATTGATAGACATGCACAAGGGTTTAATTTGTTGATTTTGTTGGTTTTACTTTTTCTTTTGCAGGCTGTAATGCTTCTTTCTTGTTTTTTGGCTTTCTTAATCAACTACTTTGTTTTTTTAAATACAACTCTCAATTCAGCACTTACGCAGACAATTTGTGGCAATTTGAAGGTTCGTAATTCCTTTCCCTATTTTATTCAGCAAGTATAATGTTAAATATCTAATAGACTACACTATTTATAAGTTACAAATAGTACAACTCATTTTTCAAATTCGGTGCAATGCAAGAGATCTTCACTAGTTTTTTCAAAAATTGAGTTATAATACTTTCTTTAGCATATCTTTTGTTATTTACTTTTTCATCTACTTTTAGTCTTGCCACCTTTTTCATTTTTGGGTTATGAAACTAGCCACCATTTTTCTATCCGACTTCTTGTTGATCTTGTCACCCCTAATATTGAAATTAGATTCTCTACATGAGGCCCCTTGTGGTATGATGGATGAGTTTTTGATGGAATTGAAATTGAAAATAGAATTGAATTGAGTTTTAAAAATATGTTTGGTATGAAGATGGAATCTTAATGTAATCGGAATCCTAATTTTAAAATAAAAGAATAAAATACCCTTTATTTTATTTTTTAATGAAAAACTTAGCAGTTGAAACAAAGAATGTGCTTTTGAAACTCAAAACACTCTTTATTTAATTTTTTTTAATGACACATTAACTAATTTCATATTGAGTTAGATTCTGTGAACTCTATAATGAAATTGGATTCCATTAAAATATCAATTTTGATGGGATTAGATTCCTTTGAGAAAGTAATTCAAGTATACCAAACAAGTTAATTAGACAATTTTATGTCTGATTTCATTTCCTTTTTACAATTCTAAGATGCCACACATGGCCAAAATATAAAATACGAGGATTTAAAAAAAAACATGTATTTAAAGAAAGAATATGCCAAAAAATTGTTACTATACAAGGGGTGCCCATACCATATTGATACTTATCCTTTTCTTCGTCTTTATTATCTTAATGTATTAGGTGTATTCAATTTCACAGATGTAGAGGATTCCAATTGCAACATTATCGATGCATATATTAGCTAATGACATGTACCAAAATTTTGCTTTCTATTTAGGTGCCATGTACACTAAGCTTTGGCCGCTCTCTGTTCGTAAATTTTGCTTTAATATTGAAGGATTCCACAATAAAATTTAAATCCACAATAAAGTTTTTATTTTTTAAATCTTGTGAATACATATTATATGTGGACGGAGAGAGATGGAAGGATGAAGGATGATAGGTGCAGATACTTGAAGTAGACTCCATATATTATTTTATAATATATATACTCTCTGCTAAAAGATGTTAAGCATTTTTAAGAAGTTGGATATTAAAAAATATAAAGTATTTTAAATCTTTTAAGGTATAATTTTTTTTTAAAAAAACTGCCCCTATTAAATAGATTGCTTTATATTTTTTTAGGGTAAAATATCTTATTAAATAGGAGTAAATATAAAAAGATAATGTCAGTTTAAAGACAAATAACTTATTTATTAAGTGTGAGATTTGGTTCAAAATGCTTTATATTTTTTAATAAAAGGAGTATAAATATATTCTTGGCTTTTTTTTTTCTTTTGGTTTGTATTCCTTGATTAAACTGTTTCTTGACCTATGATTTTAGGATCTTTTTACAATTGGGTTTGGCTGGCTCATATTTGGAGGACTTCCGTTTGATTTGGTAAACAAAACATTAATTCATCCATGTATTGATTTTATATTGCTTCTTCTAATTATCATCTTTTATTTAAAACTTTGTTTTGAATTATGTTTTTCAGTTAAATGTTGTTGGCCAATCACTTGGTTTCCTCGGGTCCGGTTTGTACGCCTTCTGTAAACTCAAAGGAATATGAAGACGACCACAGGCTACCTCTGTTGTCCAGACACAAACAAAAAAGACAAAATTGTCTATTATTGGATAAAATAAAATGCAGTTACTTGTGAGCAGAAATTTGGCCCAAAAAAAATTGTGTGTTGAAATTGTTTTTTCCATACGAAGTTTGTTTATTTATATATTTCAAATTTTATTAAAACAATATTTCGACTTGTAATATTTTTAATAAAATTTAAAGTATGTGTTACGGAAATAATTTATCTTTTAATACGTCGGAAAGCATATGGAAATGATTTAACTTATCTCCACATATCATAAACAAGCAATAAAACAAAATTAATAGCTTGCATTTCTTTACACATATCTATCCATAAATTCGTGGGATAATATTAAATGAAGGACTATTGAAATAATTTAATTTTTTAAAAACACAATGAGTAAATCTTGTACGTGTTAAAATAATAACTCTAGTTGTCAAATTGTTAATAGATATATTTTTAAAAATTAAATTTTTTTAAAGGTCATTCATTGATATTTCCCCTAAATTTCGCAATCATGGATTTGTTTTGAACCAAAATTAAATGTAATTTTGATTATTACTAACGATGGAGTTATGTTAAGGGAAAATGACAATTAAAGACCCCTTAAAAACATTAATCTCAATTAGGGACCTAAAACATAGAAATTCCAATTCAGGACCATGGTCCTTAATTGGGATAAAAAATAAAGTTGACTTTACAAAATTGCCCCCTAACTAAACTCTAAAAGGTAATAGGAAAGAAGCTCATCTCGTGTGCTTTGTTTTCTTGTTTTTGGGTGGGAAAAATTCTTATCAAATGTGCTCTCATCCGTTGAAAATGTTCGGGAAAAATTAATGGAGTTATAATCATCTTCTAATAGGTAATTACATACATTGCTTTTTTTACATTTTTTCCTCCACCATGCACATAAGAGAAATCTGCATCTTCTTCTTCCATTTCTCTTCCATTGCTCTGTTTTCTTCTTTTACGCACGTTCTCTATCATGCACACACACAAAGAATGTTTTAGTCTTTGTAAATATTGTCTTGCACCATTTCTCTTTCTTTTATACCTAGGGAAAAAGGTAACTTTTCTTAATGATCAATAGACTATAAATATAGACATACATAGTAAATGATTTCTGAGGATGACACGGTTGAAAAAGGTGAGGAGTGAAAAACAAGAAAGATGTAACATGGATGTTGAATTTTTCTGATCTGTGATTAAAAGTGCATGAATGTTGAAAAATGAAACATGAATGCTGAATTTTTGTAGTCATGATTAGGATTATGGAATGGATAGTTGTGAAGTAATAAATTTGTATGTTGCTTCTAGTTGTTCTAGGTTTATTTTCCATATGGCAGGTACTTCAGCAAAAGAGGTATTTTGTTATTTTCATGTTGATGATCATTTTGTAAAAGATTCACAAAGGAAGATGACCTATGAAGGTGGGAGATTAATTTTTAAATTGATTAGAGAAAACATAAATCATGAAGAGCTATTGAGGATGGTGTCATCAGCGACAAGAGTTGAAAGTGGTACAGCTGACTTGAAATTTACAATGAAGTTTAGTGAAAACACATACACAAACTTGTTAGACGATGAGGGAGTACAACATTTGATAAAATATAATGATGAGTCAGCACATGTGTATGTTAAGACAAATGATAATGAAATACATGAAGCAATGAAATATTCGATGGAGTAAGTTGTTGTTCTTAGTTATTTGTATTTTTAATTAGTTTAATCACCATTTATATTGACCTATGAGTAATTGTGAATGTAGGATGGAGGATTTGTTACCATGGTCACTACCAGGATCTCCTTGTAGGCAAGAGCTTGA
The DNA here is from genome assembly GCF_029017545.1 of Prosopis cineraria. Classification (NCBI taxonomy): domain Eukaryota; kingdom Viridiplantae; phylum Streptophyta; class Magnoliopsida; order Fabales; family Fabaceae; genus Prosopis; species Prosopis cineraria. Next base: position 19,581,799 of record NW_026555335.1, read on the forward strand.
AAGTATCTCACCCTCTTTGCCATGTTCAACACAAAATGCTCTTGCACTACTGCTTGAGGTTAATTCGATAAAATGGAAAGATTTATTTATGGGTGTTAGCTAGACATTTGACGATGCAATTGTATTTAGAAAAGCACTATATAAATACAGCCATGCTCATAGGTTTGGTTACATATTTATAAGAAACAGCCCTACAAAAATGATTGTCAAATGCAATATTGATGGTTGTAAATAGAAGATATCAGCTTATACTCTTAGGAAGACAACCTCTATATTGTGCGTGAAAAAATTCCATAATGAACACATGTATTTTGCTCAAGACAACCTCCTATTAAAGCAAAAGGCTAACTCAAGATTGACATCATCAATCATCATTAATGCTATGGGGGGGAATGTGGAGAAAATTTCAAATGAGATTAGATAAGACCTCTATAAAAAGTATGGGTTGAACCTCGCATATCAACAAGCTTTGAGAGGAAAAGATAGAGAATTGGAGGAATACATGGTCTTCCACAACAATCATACATGTTGATTTTATGGCTTTGCGAGAAATTAAAGGAGATGGACCTAGACACAATTGTAAAGTGGGTTGACTCGAAAAATTATATATTTGATAGACTTTTTATTACATATGAATGCTACATCAAAAGGTTTCTCCAAGGTGCTTATAACACTCCCCCCGAGTGTTATCCAAAAATCACACAATTCAAATAAACTAAGTATGGTTAAGGAGTTGATCCTAGAATTAATTTAGGAAACAAATTATTTAAATCACTAAATAGATACACCATTGCAAAATAAACATTTAAAACCTTTTAAAAAAATTTATAGATTTTACCTATAGCGTATGGAAGCAAGCTAGGCAAAAGCGGGGTAGAAAAATGCTATCATGACAGCATTAGCCCTCTCAGGCCAACTTCTGGGAGGTGCCGTTCTGTCATCCAATCCCAGATCGAAGTAATTTTAAAGCTCATATGTCATTCTTAATGATTACTAGTGGTGCACCAAATTTCAAAAGGATTTAACGGTTAAATTAAAAATTAGACATGTTATAAGTTTGATTATTTTTGCTATCATGACAGCTTTGACAACACCTCTAGACTAATTTTTAGAGTGTACCATTTCATCATCCGACCTCCAATCGAAGCGATTCCAAAGCTCACATGTCACTTTTAAAGAGTACTATTAGCATACCAAATTTTGAAAATATCCAACGGACGGATTAAATTTCATGCTTGTTGCAACATCAACACTGTGGCTATCATGACAGCACTTTTGCAGTCATGATAACTCCTCCGGACCAAATTTCGGAGTGCACCATTTCTCCGTCCGGTGTCTAATCAACGTGATTTCAAAGCTCACATGAAGCTTATAAAAGTTTTACTTGTGACCCAAATTTTAAAGAAATCCAAATTAAGATTTAGACATTGGATGCAAAAGTGCAGTTTTTTAGGTAAAAATCATTTTCAAAATTATCCAAATTTCATCCTAATGGTCACAAACCTGTGGGAACAATTTGGACATATCAAATAGGACTAAAAATACCTAATAGAACATTTAAATGATAGAAAAGCCCTTTATACCAAAATTTGACACCCGGGTGCCATTTCCCAAAATGGACACTAAATCCCAAAAATTCACAAATTAAACAAGAGTGGCCAAAAACTATTCTAAATATCATATACACATATGAATACACACGCTAAATATTTTCAATTGACTTAAAGATCTCCGTGGGGCCCACGTACCCACTTTCTCTATCTAAAGTGTATGTTTGCCCATAGCAAATCATTTGCAATGCAACCACTTTGCATTTACTTTTGGAATCACATATATACCAAAATAAATATTTTTTTGTAGTGAAAACTTGGTCTACTAAATAAATCCATTAAAACCACACACCATAACCAAGTCTTTAGCCATAAGTCTATAAGCAAATAAAAATTCGTACACAAGTCGTACAATCCACACATATATACATAATCACATTCTACTGGCACCCTAATCCTAACTACATTACAATAGATTTGCTCAAAAGAAAGGGGTTGCAGTTCTTTACAATCTACAAGCAACCCCTAGCTTTGCTCCTTTCTCGTCCTCCATTGGTTCCTTCACTTGGACTGGAAATATTGAAAAGAAAAGGATGAGACAACCACAATCTCAGTAACAGAGAAATCTACATTGATTATTACAAAGTAAGCTATAATTGAATAAACAAATAATAAATTCAACGTAGTATATAATTTAGCCATTTAAAATGCATGAATGCATGACATAGGCCGGTATGGCCTTTCATGACCAACAGAATGCCCCTTGGCACTCTTTAACTCGTAGTTAAACCTTATACCTACTTGTACTTTCACAAGCACAAAACATAATCTAAGGCATGATCTAATCCACCGAACTGCCTATGCCCCTTCGACATGAATCCTGAGTAGTCGAAGCTAACTCCTTCCCAGGGCCAGCCTGACTTATTCTCTATGTGAGGGCTACCTTGGCTTAGGCACTCAACCTCACACTTTATATGTCAGATTCTCTCCCCTACTGAGAGGTGTTGAACAATCAATACACTAACCACTTTAGTGTACTGAGCCCACAATACATAAGGCAACACTAAGTACTGGCAGTGTGCTATAAAATATTACAAGTCCACAACTTCTCATTGGTGAACTCTCGCCAAGATCATGCCTTTTACTCTTGTCTACCTTTCCCGAGTATTGACCACTTTAATACTCTAAGGTAATATAACATTTATAAATCTCCCTTAAACGGTTCCTTGGTCTATATAAGGTACCTTATTAGTTACACTTTCTTAAGTGTAACTTCTATTCTTTACGATTACAATACATGCAAACAAATCTCGTTTCCATAAAAATATTGTTGTTAAACAATTAGAAAACATAATTATACTATAATCAAAGTAATACCCCATAACCCCTTATAAAGCACATTTAATCTTTTAAAACATGTAATGCATGATAGCTAGTAATATTTATTCAAAAATAGCTAAAACAAAATAATAAGAAATATAAATTCCCCTGTTACCTCAACCCTTTGGTACTAAAAGGGTTCCTCTTATACAAAATAGGACTTGGCTTGTTCCTTAACTTCCGAACAAATTCCACCAACAATCCCTACAACATATAAGTGATCCACATCACTTATCATGATAAATAACATTAATAAAGACTATAACTCATGTCACACAACTTGAGTCAATGAGTCATAATCCATCCTAATGGTCCATATATTAAATCAACAATTAACATAGTATCAGTTAACCATCAAAATCATTTATTAGCCATTACTTGGCTAATTTTCAATTCATATAATTTTTAATCAATTAAAAACCTTCACTTAGTGTCACCAACTTTCACCATTAGCCCTTATAATGAAAACCAAATCTTAATTTAAATCTTCTTGGGCTTAAATAGCAAAATTATAACTAAGTCAATAGACTTAAACTATTGAGGAGCAAAACCCAACCTCTTAGGTTTAACTTTTGCCCTAAAATTTTATTTTTCATCCAATCACCTGCTCAAAACATTAGGGCATCATGTAGAAACTCAAAACAACCTCTCAAAGACCCAAGAAAATTAAAGCTTACAAGAATAAAGCCTTTTGGATCAAACTTTAAAAATTTTCTCTTCCAAAATTGAAGAAAACAAAGAGGCAGTGAAGAGGATTAAAGTAGGGAGTTTACCTATCGTGTAGCCAAACTCACAACGGTCGTAAAGCCTCCTAGATCTAAGCTTAACTCCCTCTCTTTCTCCTCTCTTCTTCCTCTCTCTCTCTCTTGTGCATTTCTTTTCCTTCTTTGTTTTTTCATTTTTGTTTTTGTGTTCATTTTGCTCTTAAAACTGCTGATCTAACACTTTGAAGAAAATTACAAAAAAGGGCCTAACATTTTTTATTATAGCACAAAAGCCTGGGTTAACTTTGGTAATTTTTCCTATAGTTAAAAATCAAATAAAACTAAACTTTTGCTGAGAAAAATTTAAACTCTGGACTTCTATCAAATTATTCTTAATTTTAATTTAATTATAGATATTTCATTTTATTTTTAAAATAAATTTGAGTCTTAAAATTTTGGGATGTTACGGTGCTCGTCCAATTTTGTTTATTGATGGAAGTCATTTACGTGGTCCATATAAGGGAACTTTTGCTAGCAGCTTTTGCAACTGATGCAAATAATGACTTATGCAATAGTGGGTGGAGAAATATACGATAATTAGGCTTGATTTCTTGAAAATGTGAGAGAGATCACACATCAAGTTCAATTGACCATAGTGTTAGATAGGCATAATGCTATTACCGGTGTAATGTGTGTAATATTTAATGGCAATCAACATGCTTTTGTTATCATCATGTCAAAGAAAATTACAGCTCTGAGTTTACAAAAATTAATAGAGGCATGCGAAGGATTAATGGGATGACCAAGGAAGATGCACTTAAGTTGTTGGATAATATTGTATATGCAAGGTTGAAAACAGAATTTCATTTTGTTATGGGTCATTTGATGGTTTTCTCCCTATCGTTGGCAAGATGGTTAGAAATAAATAAGGATATAGATTGTTGAACCTTAGCAAGATTTTCATACAACAGATGGGATAACATAACAACAAACCATACTAAATCTTTCAATGTTTAGCTAGTGAAAGAGAGAAAACATCATATATGTGCATTGATAAATGAGCACTAAGCAAAATTAATGAGGAAGCTATACAATAACAAGATAGAAATGGTGAATTGGTCAAACAGAGTTGGGCCTCATATTGAAGCGAAGTTGAGGGAGAATGTATTGAGAGCTAAAATTATGGTGGCTGAACATTATAGTGTGAATATGACACTGGTGAAGGTAGGAAACAATGACTTGAGAGTGAATCTAACATTCTGAGAATGCTCTAGTAAAAAATGGCAGATGGTAGGAATTCCTTGTGCACATGCATGTGTAGCAATAAAATTAGTCCATGATAATGTGTATTCATATATTGAAGAATGCTACACTATTTGTACATAAGAAAAAATTTACAATTCCACAATGATTTAGATGGAAACCATTAACATGCCTCAGTTGACCAAGCTACATTATGAATATTATGAAAATAATACCTTTTCACAACCACTACTGACTGCACGTCCCCCAGGGTGACTACCCACCAAGCTAAAAGAGTCACAGTTTTAGAACAAAAAGGTGTATCATTGCTCAAGATGTAATCAAGCTGGATATACCAAGAATAAATATAGGAATCCTAATCCAATGTAGGGATTGAAAGGAAGTAAAAACTATATGCATATTAATTGGTTTGAAATTGAAATGCATATACTTTTTATTTATTTTGTGCATTTTTCTGTTGAATGACCTTTTATATAAACACCTACCTCATATTTTTTGTACTTGTGGAGGTGATAAGTTATATAAATAGGATCGCAGTCTATGTTATTTTTTGGTTAGCAGATTGCATAGGCACCATTTAGGTGGATGGAATGTTTTTTTTTGTAAAAAGGGATGTAAATATGGTGTACATGTATTGAAATTAGTGTAACATGATGTTAATGCATATTTCAGGTTTAAATATATGTAAGTGTAAATGCTGTCATGACATAAGACTGCTAAATTCACCAACGTAGCATAAAGATATTACTAATGTTACTACTGAAACCTCGCTTGGGATTAAAATTTTCTGAAGTATTTTAGACATTTAAGAGACTTGTCAAATAATGGAATCCAATAATGTTAATTGGATATTTCATATCCGAACTAAGAAAAATTCCTACCATATGTTGTGAAATGGATAACCCCACTTGGGTATCATTGTTTATTATAAGATACCTGTCAAAAATTAAGATCCAACAATCTAACTTGAGAATTCCCTAACCTAAGTTGGAATAATTGCTAACGTATAATGTGAAAGTTCCTAACATTACTTGGAAAATCTTTGTTTAAGGATAAGTCTTGCCATAAATTGGGTTCCAATAACTTGACTTGGGAATTCCCTAACATACCTTAAAAAAGTAACTAACATATGTTGTGAACGCGCCTAAAGTAACTTAGGAATTCATTATTTAAGGACAAGTCTTCCCACAAGTTTAGTTCCAACAAACTCACTTGGGAATGTCCTAACCTAACTTAGGAAAAAGTTTTAAAAGAGTCTAACGTGACTTGGAAATTTATTATGTAAAAATAAGTCTCTTGCCACAACTTGGGTTCCAGTAACCTCACTTGGGCATTCCCTAAACTACCATAGGAAAGTAACTAACATGTGTTGTGAAAGTTCTTAACGTGACTTGAGAATGTATTCTTTGACGAAAACTCATGTGGCACAAGTTCGGTTTCAACAAACTCACTTGGGGTTTCTATAACCTAACTTGGGAAAAAGCTGAACATTGGTTTTGAAAGCACCTAACGTGACTTCAAAACTCTTATGTAAGAATAAGTCACTTGGCACAAGTTGTGTTCCAGCAACCTTACTTGGGATTTCTGTAACATAACTTGGGAAAGTAACTAATATGTGTTGTGAAAGTTTCTAATGTGACTTGGGAATGTATTCTTTGATGAAAACTCATAGCACAAGTTTGGTTCCATCATACTCACTTGGGATTTCTGTAACCTAACTTGGGAAAAAGCTGAACATTGGTTTTGAAAGGGCCTAACGTGACTTCAAAATTCTTATGTAAGAATAAGTCACTTGGCACAAGTTGTATTCCAGCAAGCTCACTTGGCATTTTTGTAACATAACTTAAGAAAGTAAGTAATGTGTGTTATGAAAGTTCCTATTATGACTTGGGAATGTATTCTTTGATGAAAACTCATGTGGTACAAGTTAGGTTCTAGCAAACTTACTTGAAAATATCCTAACCTAACTTGGGATAAAGCCTAATGTCAGTTTTGAAAGTACCCAACGTGACTTGGGAATTTATTGTGTAAGGATAAGTGTCGAATGTAGGTTTTGAAAGTAACATGAGTTAATAAAAATCAAGAATGGTTTGTTAAATTTCTTATACATGTAGCCAAAGTTTGTTTGGATTAATTGCTGTATTATATAAATAAAGCCATAGAAAAATACTTAATTACATAAAGATGTAATTTATATATCACAATTGTCTATACTATGATTTCAATCTTTTGGATCTTGCATGCTCGGCATTCGAAATAGACTTCATGACTTGAGAGCCTACTCTATTGTGTGGATGAATCACCAAACTAATACAATACCTCACTCCTCATTTTACTCAATTATTCCTGCACATTTAAATAAAGTCAACTGACAAGACACAAAATTGTCATACATAGAAATTATATCTTAACTTTAACATTTGTTTCTACCATTGTTAATAAAGGCATAATAAGGCCGCCCCATTCCTTTCTTACAGTATTATTCCACTGTCTGAGGTAAGAGATGACATACATTCCACAATCAGATCTACAAAAAAATAAAAAATTTGGCAGCACTTATTAGGAAATATACACATAATTACATGTACACAATTTCAACTGTTTTACTCACGTCATCAGTTGCTATTCCATAGACACCACTTTCAATTTTAGGTCATAATTGTCATCAACGAGTTCAAGTTTTAGTTTCATTAATATTTCTATAAACTTGTTTTTCTAAGAATAATAACAAATTGAACGAGAAGCTTTCACTGACAAAATTTTACATGACATTATATGGAAAAAGGCATACCATGAAGTATGCCATTTTTTCCTTCTCTTTGATAACAGAGCTTCCTTCGGTTTCTTTATATTCTTCTTTTTCTTCTTTAATTCTTTATCAGGTGGTAGCATCAAGTCCAGCACATACATTGTGGCTATTTTTAGCTCCACAACATAGCAAAACTAGTGTAATGCAAACATTATAAGGAAAAAATGAAATCGCAATCTCCTATGTTATACTCAATGTTAGTTGGCATAAAGTCTTTCAAATGGCTATCCAAGTCCCATATTTTGTTGGTGAATTATGGTTTCCTAAAATGAAAACTTTAATACTTATAACTTGTAAGCACTTAATAAAATAAAGAAATTAAACTGTAAGACAAACCACAAAATCTAGATAAAAAATGTGTTGCCGCACAACTTGATCCTTTTTTTTTTTGCTCATTGATGAAAAGTCTTTCAATTAATGTAACAACTTGCATTAAAAAATAATAGTTATATTAAAATTTTACTGTAACTTGATCTATTTTAACTGATACACTTTCTCACCAAACTACTAATCCATTGTCTAGGACCTAGACACTTGCATTCATATCTTGTTAGATAATACTGCTCAATCTCTATAATTTTTTTATTAGAGAAAACAAAATTATATCAACTAATCAATTATGAATATATCAACTAGTAAGGTTAAATATCATAATTATGTCTTTCATTTGGTGGAATAGACTTTATGCAGTATTGGTAAACTTCTTTCTCTGTACATTATCCTCTTTCTTTATGTCCTCTTTTTGCATTCCCTCTATCATCCAAAAAGAATGAATGAATAGTGTTGATTATTTTTCGTTCTAACCTTCTTAGTGTCCTTTCACCCTTAGAATCTTATTTTCTAATTTTCTTTTCCACTTCTTCTTGTGCACCCAATTCTCCCTCTTCTTTATTTTCATCACCTTCTACTTGTCCTTCCTCTTCTTCCTTTTCATCTTCTTAGGATCCCCTTTTGTCTTCCTTTTCATCTTCCCTAGATCCCGCTTCGTCTTCCTTTTCATCTCCTGTCGATTCTCCTTCCTCTTTTTTATCTTCATGTTCCAACTCTTCCTCCTCTTCCTCTTCACCATCATAGTTTTGAACAACTTTCTCTCCTATTCTTTTACCTTGGATCTTGAGGACTCTTTGTGCAATTCCACGTGTAAAGTTCACAACAGCTTTGTATACCTCTTTTATGTCCTGAACCATATAAAATATCATATGTTTAAAATTACATAAAGCATAACTTTTCTAATTAACAACCATCATTTTTCCCTTACTGAATCATAAAATGAATTTATTTAGAAGCTCTACTGAAAAGCTGTCATGTCATTGAAAAGGGTGATATAAAATGCCATAATTACTCACCTTCTCAAGTTGAACTCGTGCTGTCACTCTCTCCTCTGTCTAATGTTCCAAAGCATCTTCTTGTGATGGCACGTTAATTGGCTCTAATGGACACATTTGAAAGTAGAAAATCTACATATTTACATCTAGGTCATATAACCCATAGAATTTTGTTCAAAATAATTAACTTATAACAAATTATATCTTAATTCATCCATATACCGTGAGAAAAAATAAGCATCCTCTAATAGTTTTTTGTACCCATCCTTCTTCTCCTATGCTTTATATTCGGCTACCTTCTTTCTAAGCTTAGATAATATAAGGATGACCAATCATAACATGTAGTTCTCACATTTAATTTAGACATGATCTTTAATAGTTTATCACTTATCTTGAAACTCAAACTTCGACAACAAAGAAAATTCCTAAGCAATAAAGAACAAAGAGAAACTCAAATCTATCATTTTCTTTCCCCGAGAGTATCTTATCCTTTATTATATTATAGGATACTTTTTTAAAGTCCTTGTTTAAGGACTTTAACTTATTCTTAACCCCATTCATATCAACTATCTTGCCATCATTAGGCAAGCTAAGTAAGGCATGAACTGCTTTGCGATTGATGACTTTCCTTTGACCTCTAATGAAAAGGGATAATGTAAGAGGATCAAATGCCTTCATCACTTCATCGCATAAATCTCTAGGCAACCTGTGACATTTAATATTTAAAAGCTTGCCAAAACCTATTCTATTAACCCTATCCCTCAAGGATATCTGCTTTTTGATATGATCAAAAACTTCCTTCATCTTTGTTGGATAAGACCTTGTCTCAAATGGAATTTGTCCAAGAAAAAACAAGTCAACACCTTTACTTAAATTCATCACATTTTCCATGCTTGATGTAAAAAATAACATATCTCGTAAGCTTTTACACTAGTATTTTCCTCCTTAGTTAAACGCTTATAGTGATCTTGTTCTTCTGATGATGACTTTTTCCATGTTGCAATTGCTTCTGCATTGAGTTTCTTTAGATCATTTCCTTGGGTTGTATACTTGCAATGATATGCCTCTTTAAACTTACTTAAGCTAGAACAAATTTTTTGCCTTAAAGAATTTTCTTTTGTTTTAGCCATTGTCCTGCACACAAAGACTAAGAGTAAAAAACAAACTACTACTAAATGTATCTAATGTCACTAATGAATACACATAATAGCACTATTGAATTTACCAAACATCAAATTTGAATTTTCTCCATAGAACAAGGGAGGGGTAGGGAAAGTCACAATCACAGCCTCTCTAACCTTTTTTTTTAATACCCTTTATGAGATGAAGGAGTTATATATTTTTGGGCAAGTAGGGATGGGATCTTAAACACCTAATCAACTAAGCATACCCATTTAAAAGCTGTGTACGGATGAGATCTTAAACACCCATTTCTACAAAAAGCAACATCTTTTCAGTTTTTGTAATACAATATAATCAACTAGAAATTAACTTGGGCTTTCCCACAAACTTTTCCAATTTTGGAAAAGATCACATCACAACAGAGAAAGGAGAGAAAGGAAGGGGGGATAGAGACAAGTTCAATGGGCTGTGTCATTACAAGTCCCACCTCCCTTCCTTCTAACTCCATCCAGCATAATCATTTCTTTGTAAACTTAATCAAACATATTTAAAATGCCAATATTAAGGGAGAATTTACAAAGCCAAATGATAATGAAAAAAGACCTATGATTACAATACTAATGCTAATCCAATAAAAACTCCTCTAGCCATATAAGCACTTCATTCCTCTTCAATGACATAAACCACAAAACAAACAATGCTATTGTCAGTACTTAAGATTACAAATATCAAAGGTCCCATGCCAATTATCACAAGATAAGCAATTAAACCATTAATCATACACTATTGACATGTTAAAAGAATTTAGCAGAAGAGTAAAAGCAAAAAAGACTTTCAAGTCGAGGCTGATTTGCATAACAAGTCTTATTATGATATCATACTAAATATTAGATTAGTTGGAAGGATAGGGCACACATAGTTTTAGTAGACAAAATGAATTATCACCAAACTTGGATCCTCTATAGTGGTTTGTAATACCATAGGGGAGAGTAATATTCAAAAAAGGAGAATATAGAGCTCATTTCATTTATTTGCATGCATCCCAATCTACAGTGGTTTGTAATAGCATAGGGGAGAGTAATATTCAAAAATGGACTCATTATCCTTTAGTATTAAAACAATGTTACAAATTTACAGCAAAACAATAGGAATCAAGTAAAGCAATAAAGCTAGCCAAGTTAATTTCCAGTTGATTGCCAGTATTTGAGCTCAGCCAGCAAAAGAATAGAGGGATAAGGGGAGAGAGAGGCACTAACTAAGGAAGAAGATAAGAGATGGGCAACATAGAGGACGCATTGTGAATTGGACACACACAAAACTGAGAATGAGACAGAAATGGGAAACACTAGAGGACCTCTCACTGACGACCACATAACCCCTGAGCTAATATGAAGAACCTGACGAATGATAATGACGATGAATGAACCACGATGAGAAGTGGCAACTGAGGGAGATACCAAAACAGAGCACAAATAAGGATCTGTTGTGTACAAGCATATTTCTTTTTTTCTCTCAAGGGCATTTTCAATAATTGAGATTTTTTATCATGGTCCTTAATTGGGATATCTATATTTTAGGGTCTCTAATTGGGATTAATGTCCTTAGGGGTCCTTAATTGTCATTTTTGCTTGTTAATTTCCCGTCCATTATCCAACATTAAAGTTACAATTTGTGCAGTGTCTCACATCCAATTCTCAACATAACATTGATTCTCTGCTTGGGGGGAAAAACATAACATTGTTCCATTAACTTACTTCTTTATCTAAACCATAACCTAATCAAATTTTGCTTGATCACTTGGGTTTATAAGGGTTTTTAACCTACAATTATTGGTGCAAAAGTGTTTCGTTTACTTCGTTCAAGCACATACTAAGGGTTTATGAGGTTATTAACACAGTGTCTCACATCTAATTCTCAACATAACATTGATTCTCTGCTTGGGGGGAAAAACATAACATTGATCCATTAACTTACTTCTTTATCTAAACCATAACCTAATCAACTTTTGCTTGATCACTTGGGTTTATAAGGGTTTTTAACCTACAATTCTTGGTGCAAAAGTATTTCGTTTACTTCTTCAAGCACATACTAAGGGTTTATGAGGTTATTAACACAGTGTCTCACATCCAATTCTCAACATAACATTGATTCTCTGCTTGGGGGGGAAAACATAACATTGTTCCATTAACTTACTTCTTTATCTAAACCATAACCTAATCAACTTTTGCTTGATCACTTGGGTTTATAAAGGTTTTTAATCTACAATTGTTGGTGCAAAAGTGTTTTGTTTACTTCTTTCAAGCACATACTAGGGTTTATGAGGTTATTAACATTTATCTCATGTACCCATTCATTTGGAATTGGCTTCCCTCCTCTCAACCTTCATTGTTCTCCTATTAAATCTGGATCATTCAGATTTAATTTGAATTGTCTACATCAAATGCTTTAATTTTTTATATACTAAATGTCTTAATTTTAATTTTAATTTTGTATTCATTAAAATAGCAAAATATATTTTTACTAAATTGATCAACAATTTGGACATTTGAAATTTAATATTAAAATTTTTATAATTTTGATATTAAATCTATAATTTCCTGAGTATATCTAAATAGTTAATTTATAAAAATTATAAAAAATTAGATTAAATCTAATCATCATTGTAGAATGTCTAGATTCAATTTAGACAATACAAATTTAATATTAAATTTTTTTAATAATTTTAATATTAAATATGCATTATTCAGAGTATATTTGAATAGGCAACTTATACAAATTAAAACAAATAATATTAAGTTTGTGAGGGGAGAGGAGGGGAGGGGGGATTAAAATTTTTCCTTCCCTCCCCTCTAAAACCTCCCAACCAAACAAGTCTTAGGGGAAGCTACATAGCCACTAACCAAGAATAGATTAATACCCTTGAGCTCGTTCTAAGTTGGCAATTAGTTTACATTCCATTATTAATTTCCTAATGTTTTAAATTTGAGTTTCTCATTAATTTGCTTGGTCCCATAGTCCACTTGCCTTATTAGACCTTTACTAGTAGAAGGTCTTTGTTCTAAACTAAAACTCCTTCTAGTAGTAGGTTGGTTTATATTAATATTTAATGTTAGTGTATTAATCCTTAATGACCTCTGTCCAATATTATCATTAGTTATTAGCCTTTCTAAGTTGTTTTCATTTTTATAATATCCTATAGTATTATCTAATTCTAATCTTAATTGGTCAGGTATTATTACTCTAGTTGGATCTAGTTCAATTTCTTGTAATACTGGCATAAAATATTTATCTATTATTAATTTTTCTTTATTTCTTTTATAAATTTTATGTTCATTTATAAATACTAATCCTATCATAGCAATTATGCTTATTATTCTTGATCCTGGTAATAATTTTGTTCCTCCTAATTTATGAGATATTAATAAAGTTTTATCATATTTTCATCAGCTATTGAAATATAAAAGTTACTATTTATTGTGAATTTTAATTTTTGATATATTAAGTTTCCAGTTAATATTCCTAAAATATTATCTTTAACACTGCTTATTATTCTCCTATCAGTTATTAATAATTCTATGGTTGAGTTTCTTCCTTCTTGAAAATAAGCTTTTACTAATAATTGTACTCCTGCAATATATATTTCAGTTATTTCATCATTAAATGGTAATTTATTAATTTTAGCATCTATTAAAGCTTTACTTATTAAAGGTATCCTTAATACTCCTTTTGTTGATTCTATAGGGTGTTTCTTTCTCTAATATTACACAAGCATATTTTTTTTGTTTCTTAGATTTCACAAGTTTTCCTACTTTATTCATAAAACTTTCATTTTTTAATTCTTCAGGTTTTAAATTTAATTTTAAATCTCTTATTTTTTCATATTATTTTTGATTAAATGTCATTCTTTTTTGAACTATTCCTCTTCTGCACTTACAACTTCATATTTATCATATTCATTTTGATTACTACTTCTAGGTTCATCTTCTAACCTATTCATCATATACATATAACTCATTTCTTCTTCAGACTCACTATTTTTAATTTCAGTTTCACTGATTATTTTTAATTTATAAATTTATGTATCTGAATTATTTAATTTCTTTTCTATTTCAGATAATTCTTCATCATATCCTATTGGTTCTAAATTTTTTTTATAAGCCTGTTCCATTATTTTTATAACTTTTTTATCTTTTTTACTTGAATAGTTGGCTGATGTATGTCATAATTCTCCACAATTATAACATTTACATTTTTTAAGTTTTTTATTATAATTTATATTTCTTTTTATTTTCTTTTAAATAATTTTTTGGTTTATATTTTCTATATTTTCTATAATACTTTTCTTTAGGATATTTTTTAAATTTCTTTTAAATTTTCTTTTCTTTCTTTTCTTTTCATATTTTTTAGTTTACATCCCCATTTATGTCTTTTCATTACTTCTCCATATCTTAGAATTGTTTTATTTGTTTTATAATATTTCATATTTTTCCATGCAGTTTTACATTTATTAGCTATATATTTTCTTAAGAATATTCACTTCTTCCCATAGTATCTACTTTGTTTAATACATTTATTAATCCTTGTCTTTTATCATCTATTATTTCTTCTTCTTCTGAAGTTATTCGATAAGTATTATAATAGTCATCTAATATTGTCTCTGATAATAATTTTGATAGTTTTTTATAAAATAAACCTAAATAAAATCTTTCTTCTTTTAAGTCTTCTAATCTTGCTTCATAATAATATTTTTTGTATTCGCATATAAAAAAATGTAAATATTATGGTTCTAATGAACATAATTCTATTTCATGTAATATTTTTATGACATCTTTTGTCTACTTATTTCATCTATATCTTTAGCCAATCCTCCAAATTCATTTAATATATTTTTTGGTATTTATCTACTATCATTGCATAATATTCTCTTCTATTATTATAATTCTTATCTGGTTTTCTAAATTTTCTCTAAATTCTTGGGATTTACTATTCTATCAATTTTGTACATTTCCTAAAAATGTTGCTTCTATTAACATAGTTGTAGTTTGTATATCTACATTTTTTCTTATTAATACTATTAATGTTGCTTTTTTCCATTCATCTATTACTTTGTTATTATCTAAATTACAATCTAAATCTAACCATATTCTTGAATTAGATATTTGTTCACTCTCATATTGGGCTAAAGGTGTTGGTATAAATTTATTATTTTTTAGTATATTAAATGTAGCTTGAAAAGATATATTATTATACTATATTTTATTTAGTTTTATAAAGTCTATCTGATAATCTGTTTCTCTTTCATATGGTTCCATCATTCTTTCATCTCTTGGTTCTTCTAATACTCTACTTGATTCTATATTTCTATTATTATATGATTGGTCATCTAAATATGGTGGTCTAAAATGTTGAGGCATTTTATAAGGTTTCTCATTAATTACTAGTTGTGAATTTTGCATATTTATAAATGTTTCATCATAATTATTATTTATTAAATGTTTATATTCTTGTTTTATTTTTTCTAATTCTTCTCTTTCTTCATTTTCTTCATTTTCTAATAATTTTTGTAATTCAATTTTTAATTCTTCTTATTGACTTTCTATTTCATCTTCTGTCTCATTTATTGCTTGAGCCATATTTATTTTTACATTCTGTTGTGATTTTTGTTGAATTTTCTTTCTGGGTTTAAAATTATAATTTCCTAACATTATTTCTGCAGCTCTATTATTTGAAATATACATACATACATACATACATACATACATACATACATATATATATATATATATATATATTGTCGCACTCAAAAATGTGACACGGACGGTGCGAGAGTAGAGGTTTCGGCCTTCAAAAGGAAGACCAGAGAAATGGGAGTTGCCACTAAAATTTTAAGGGAAATCTTGGAAAACTGTTTAAAGGTGGATAAAGATGATCTGCGAAATCAAAGAATAGATTCGGGAGTTGGTTGAGTGTGGGGAAGGTGTTAGGCACCCCACAACACCCGTTTGTGAGAACGGTTACCTAAAGTTTGTCGTGCTATATTAATATGGTTTTAAAATTATTTTAATTATCCTTTTTATATTCATGCGTTTGATATAAAAATGATAAGAATTAAGTGAGAAATATTTATTTATTTACGGGGAGGACTTGACTCAGAATCTGGTTCTAAGGCCTACGTACCTTGTGATAAGGATCAAAGTCCACGTAGTTCGGGCTTGATAATTGTTTGTGGGTGAAAATATATTTTTTTTGAAGAGAAATTAATTAGAAATAATTCACCATTTTGCAAATAAAATAATTTCTAAAATTTTGATATGTGTGTTTTAAATTGTAAAAAGTAATTTAATTTCAACTATTTTCTCAATTTTTTTTAAATTTTTGGAATAAAGAAAAGAAAAGGGTTTAAAAATTATTTTTTGTTTATATTTTATGATTGAGAATTTAATCGCAGTTCCTGTAGATCCTTATTAGCTCATACGATAATGTAATCATTCTAAATGTCTGTGGAGATTTCAAAATCTCTCACAATAAAAGAATTTATTTATATGTTAATAATAATTTATTCAAGCATGCATATATATATTTTTAGAGAATTTTAATCATCATACTTGTAGAGCCTTATTGACTTTTACAGTAATATGATTATCCTAAATATCTGTAGAGATTCAAAATCCTCACACCATAAAGGATTAAATATTATATATTTTAAACGTATTTTAATACGTAATTGTATAATTCATATTTAAATATAGAATCTTAATCGTTATACCTGTGATGCCTTATTGACTCTCACGATAGTACAATTATCCTAAAAGTCTACAGATATTTTAAAAAAATCTCATATGACCAAAAGATTGAATACCTTATTTTGATTAATTAATTTTATAAAAAATATTTATTATTTTATTTACAAAAATCATTTATTAAATATATAAATCAATAATTGTGAAATTCTGCGAGGATTTATTACCTCACACGATAATGCACTTAATTTATTTCTCTATGAAGATTCTTAAAATCTCTCATGAGACTCAAATATTTTATTAATAAAAAATTAATTTTAATAATGGGTCTTTAGAACCCATATAAATACCTACAAAATTGATCCTCATACCTATAAAATCTTATTGATTCTTATAGTATGAGATCTTTTTAAATGTTTGTAAAAATTCTTAAAATCTCTTACTTCAAATTTTAAAAATTAATATTTGTACTTAGCATATGAGCATAAAAAAAGATACATTCAAGAATCAGTCATTTGAATAAAAAATTCACAGAAGCAATTAATAAGGAATGAACCAACTTTACATACACTCTCGCAATGCCTGTAACTGAGAAAGGAAAAGGAGATGAAGACCGAGCACATACACGTACACCACCGTCAGCCACAGAGTGATACAGAATGTGAAGAAGAAGAGGTGAAGTTCAGTCTCCTTTCCAAACCTTCAGACGCACCAAGCCGAGAAGAAGGCTGGAGTTCTGCCGAGGTACCACGGAGGAGAACCGAGTGCTCAGTCAATGACGGCAGAATGAGAGGAAGGAAAGAGAGATGCTGGCTCTTGCTCATGTTCTTAAACTCTCTGATCTACCTCCTTCTTCACCTTTTTCATATGGTTTGAGTGCTGTCCTCCTCGATCTCTTCTCCGTTTTCATCTTCTCTCTCATTTTTCCTCGTCCGTTCCCTGCTCTGTTTTTCTTGCTCTTTATCTCTGTCCGGTTTCCTGTCTGTTCCTCTTACTCGTCTCCTTTTTGTAATGTGTCTCTCTACCACTGCTCTATCTCCTTTCAGTTTCTCTTCTTTCTCTCCCTCTTCTCCATTTTGCTCTCGTCTCTCTCTCTCCTTTTCTTTATACTCTGTTTTTTTCTTTTTTCTTGACCCCCTTTTTCCTTCATGCTCTCTCTCTTTAGAAGTCCTTCCTCCTTTTTTTTCCTGCCGCCAATGCTTGTCCTTTTAAAATAGAAACAAGAAAGAGTTTACGTGCGAGGATAGAACTTACGTGCTTCACCTTTCTCACTCTGCTTTGCCGTGTTCTCTTTATTTTCTCTTCTTTTCTGCTGCCACATGGGTGCGTGCATCTCTGGCTCTGTTTTTTTCCTTTTTCTACATTTTTTTTGTGTGGCTGTGTCTGTGTGTTTGCGTGTTCTGGTTTCTCTGCATGGCTACAAGTTCACTTTTCTGCATCTACCCATGTGCTTTTCCGGCGATATCTTCGTGCATGCGTGGCTGAAGCTTGGGGATGTGGTTTTGCTTCCCTTTTTTTTTTTCATGCAGCCCTCTGATCTTGCTGTCTGATTTCTTTGTCTGTGTTGCTCACATGCGTTGAAAAGGGGGCCTTTTTAGGGCTGTGATGATCAATGTTTCGTCCGGCCCTCATGTATTATTTATTTTTTTTGAATTATTATTATTATTATTATTATTATTATTTGAAAATATAATTCTAGAAAGGATTAAATTTTGTTTTTCTATTTCATATATTTTTTAGTTATTTATTATTATTTTAAAAAAAATGCACGGACAAAATATGGTGTTCACATATATATATATATTTGAAATATGTATATATATACATATATATGTATTTTCATGTATAAATATATATAATATAATATAATATGTATATCTTTTATATATATATATATATATATTATATTATATTATATTATATTATATTATATTGTGTTTATTTTTTTTTAAATTTAATTTTATATGATAGATTAAATTAAATAACTAACATGATATGAGAGAATATTATATCAGTTTGAATTTATAAGATAAATTCAAGTAAGATATGATATCGTAAATTTAATTTATGAGATAAATTAAGATTTATTTTTGCTAGCTCAAGATATAATTTTCAAAAATAATTATGACTATTTTCAAAATTCAAAAAGGAAGATAAAACCCTAATCTATATATATTATAGAAAAGGGTGCGTGCTTTAATAAAGAGAGTAAGAAAAGTCCTAATGGCAAATTACAGTGAGAGCTATAGAAACACCCTAGAGAAAAAGGAGTTTGACGTTTAAGAAACATACAGATGTTTTGAGCGCTAGCACGTTGTTCAAGTGGAAATTTTTTCCTGTGGATACCGATAAAGGGAGCAGATCTATGTTGTCAACTCTTGAGATTCAAACTCTTTAAGAGAATGAGTGAGAATACAAAACTTAAAACAATAACTCTTATGTTTATCTTGATTTAAACAAGTTCATAAAGGAAGTTTATGACCCGCTGTAGTGGTAATTGAAATCCACAGGTAACCTTTCTAGTGATAGAAGGATTGAGATAACCGAATAACTTTCTCTGTTTGATGATTTATTGTAACTATGTGTGAGTATGTTATGTAGTGCATGAAATCATTTTAAATTGAGCATGTTTTATAGCATTGTATGTTTATTGCATGACAAGAAACTTTAGTTAAACAAGTAAATAAAATGGTGTAATTTGGTATAGAAAAGTGTGTATATATATATCTATGCATGTGTGTATGAAATTAGTGGTGATTGGGAACCTATGAATAGTTTGAAAAGCATGATTGTAAGAGTGAGAGTTCACCTATGTGGAGTTGTAGTGATAAGAACATATGGCATCATTTTCCTTAGTGCTTGATGGGGTGCAGTGTTGGAGAATTGTATCTTCTTAGTGGCTTTTGAGATGCGGTGTTGGAGATTATCTCCTTAGTGCCTATTGAGGTCTAGTATTAGAGATTCAGACTCCTTGGTGTTGATGTGATTTGGTGTTGAAGTTAACAACACTCCATTGTATGTGTTAGGGGAAACTATAGTTCGGAAGTGAGATAAAACTCATTTGGCTGAGTGATTCTATCACTGAAGGTGAGCTCAAGTTCAATGATAGTGTAAATTTGTCTAAGGCAAGCCTATGGTTACAAGTCAGGGTGATTTAGAGGTTCGTGTTGGATAGAGAGGCACAACGAAAGATTAAAATTTAAAGTTCCTATCCTGATATGGACCAAATGAACTCGTTTAAGTCAAGGTGGATAGAAGAGTTATTTTTAATTCTTTGAAGTTGGCTCACGTTCTCTTTAAGAGTTTGGTTCTCAAGAGCTAACAACGTAGATTTGCTCCCTCTACCGATATCCACACGAATAGCTCTCTAACTCGAACAGTGTACTAGCGCTCTCAGCATCCGTTCTTCTTTGAATGTTAATTTTCCTTTCTAGGCTCTTAGAATGTTTTTGCCATAAAAATTTTTCTAACTCTCACCTCCTTCATAAAGAACGTCTCTATCTATATATAGTATATAGATAAAAGTTTCGTCTTCCACTTAAAAGCCCACAAAAATTTAATTAAATTTATCTTATAAATTTAATTTATAATATCATATCTAATTTAAATTTATCTTATAAATTTAAATTGTAAAAATGACATGATATTCTCTTATATCATGTTACTTATTAAATTTAATCTATCATATAAAAATAAATTTAAAACTAACATAATATAATATAATATATAATATAATATAAGATAAGATAATATAATATATATATATATATATCATATATACATATTATATTATATATATACGAATATATATATATACATATATATTTCAAATATATATATATATATATATTATATTATCTATATTTAATTTTATATATCATATATATATATTTGATAGATATATACATACATATATGATATATATATATAATTATATTTTGAATTTTATATTTCATATAAATATATATATAAATATTTATCAAATAAATATTGAAATATATATATATATATATATATATATAATTCATTCACCTTATATTACATTCATTGAATCTAGACATATTCCAAATTCAATAAACTTGAACATTATAGCTTGAGTTGGGTTATTCTTGTGTGCGACCCCCTAGGCCTATATGAAATTGGCAGTAGGCTAATTACGTTATTTAGCCCATAAATCACAAGTAGCCTCTAGCAACACATTACAACTACCCAATTCACATCGAGATTGATGATTTGATGTAACCTATCATGCAACCATATCACATCCCTTTTGTCACTCGATATTTCAGTCAAGCATGAGACATGAAATTGTCATTCTCCTTTACCTGACTGTTACTTTCTCAATCTCTGAGTAGATTGATAGTAGTAATGGAAAAACCCTTTCCATTATAGTATGGTCATACATTTTCTCAGTCTTACTCATCGAGGGGCCCAATAATATCTCTCACTTAATGTAAGGGACAAGTTTCATCTTGACCACTCATATTCCTCTGCATGAATATCACTAAACTCAATCATAACTTTTATGATCATCCGGTCAAAGGTGACTTTTGATGAGGTCAAAGTTCAGTGGTCCTCATGTAGGAATCCATGATGATCTCAAGTCAAAGTGTTTAGTGATATAGTTACATATGAGATAAGCTTATGACTTGTACCATGCAACTTTCTCATAGCAGGTCGGCCTAGTACCTTGTACTCTTTCAAGTGCCTATGACTTTAATTTGTATCTCTATAATTAATCAAAGTCATACTAGTCTTGTTTCATCTATGATCCCTCAAAGATGACCGACCAAGGACATTTAGGACAATCACTATAGTTTATCTAGGAATACAGTTATCATATTGAACATGCAATTGTTATGATAACAAAAGAGAAATTCATTAAATAATAATGTGTATAGTACAATGATTGGCCCTAGGGCATAATTTTCAATAGTTCAATCGATAGTAATCATGCCATATATGAAAAGTGATGAAAAGTAGTGAATAAAGTGGTAAAAGAAGTGAAATGTTATATGTTGATGTGATTTAAGGTGAAACATGTGATATATGCTATATTTACTTATATATTATACTTTACTTTCATATAGTTATATGTGGTAGTCAATAGTAATGAGTTATTTTGTTACAGATTATTATCTCACCCCTGTGATTACATTTTTATAAGACAGAGCAGTGATCAAGGCAAAGGAAAAGAGTTTGGACTGGTATAGTGGTGCTGTGGCTGTGAAACCCTTTGAATTTGTGTAATGAACTTACTGGATATGAATATTGTATATATATAAGTTGCCATAAAGATTGCATGCATGTCTAAGTGGTGATTTATAGAAAATTGTAGTGATTTTTTAAAATCTTTGCCCAAATGTGTACATATGTGGTGAAGTGAGAATCAGTGTTAAGATTTAGTTGTGTATGTGTTGTGAGTGTTTGAATACTGAATTTGTGGTGAAATTATGGCAAGGATGCCTAAGTGGGCCAAATTGTGACAAATTATGAAATGTTGTGATTTATGAAAATTCACTGTTGAATAGCCAAATTTTGATATGCGTGTATATATATAATAAAATGGACTTAGTTCAAAGCCTTGTATGGTTTAATGAGACAAATTGATTGATTTGAGTGCTTGGGTGTGTGAAATTCTTTGAAAAAGTGACTTTTTACACCTAAGTGTTTAAATTTTGATCGGACCATTAGATCATGTCCAAACCTATCTCATTAGTTAGCTTATGAGATAAGCTATGTGTGGGCACTTGAATATCTCTAATCAGATGTCATATGTGA
Source organism: Prosopis cineraria (assembly GCF_029017545.1). Lineage (NCBI taxonomy): Eukaryota > Viridiplantae > Streptophyta > Magnoliopsida > Fabales > Fabaceae > Prosopis > Prosopis cineraria. The sequence continues at coordinate 19,604,473 of NW_026555335.1, forward strand.
AAATGGTGCACGCTAAAAATTCATCATTTCTGCTATCAAATGATAATAGCAACTTCAGACTTACATACCGTGGAGCATGACATAAAAGAGATTAAGGTTTGTGCTCTGTGCCACATACGATGGTGTATGTGTTGTCTGCCACGATGCATGGTCCTAATCTGACTTGATTTTATGGATTCAATGCATGCGATTAATGTTATGATTGCATATGGGTTGTTTCCACTATGCATTGTTTAAATGTAATATGATTTAGATGTTTTTGAAAAAGAGTCTTAGGCCCAAGCATTTCAAACAAAGTATTTAATTACTGTTTGGTATGATTAGTGTGGTGATTTGGTTAACCTTCCCTAATATTAAGTGGATATTGGGAGAGGTTACACCATAAGCCATAGTGCATGCAGCTTGGGCCACGGTGCATGACACAGTGAGGAGAATCCTTACCGTGCATATATGTTTAAACTCGAAACACGATCCTTCTACTCATATTTGTTCATTCAACATTCTAAAGACTCAAATTATTAATTAGTCATCCAAATCTCTATTCACTTACTAATTACCATTTTATCCCTGATTAATAGCTAATTATAGGATTAAGAAAACTAGGATGTTACAAACACAGGAGCCATACCACCTATATATGATTCCCTAGTCTAAGGCATTAGTTGGTGGGCCCTATTTCGTGTTAGGCTGGTAAGTCTTGGTTTAAGTATTGAGCTTGCTCTCCTAATGGGAACTAAGAGTGCATGAGCATAATGGATGATTAAGTATGGTATTGCATATATATTTATCTATATTGCTAATGTTACTCTATCTCTTGTATTTGATTTTACTTGGTAACTGATATTTGGGGTTTATCCAAGTTATTGGGATGTATGTCTCACTCCATTACCTTTTGTGCATAGGTGAAGAAAGTTCTAAAAGGCTGAGAAAGGAAGCGACGAAAGAATAGCTTTGCTTTTAGTAGTAATATAACTACCCTGTAGTATAATGAATGTATATAATTGTATTTAAGGATTTTTGTTGCCAACTAGAATGCATATACATGTGTTTACTGTATGTTGGGAAACTTACTTATATAATATATATTGCATTTCACTGAGTGTATCATAGTGGTGAATATGTGGGTTGGCCTAGATACTATTCAAGCAAGTATATGTGATAATTTATAACTTGTTCCATTGATAATGTATGTGAATTTTTGCGTGATAATTGATAGAACATATTTGTCACACACTTTTATTTGTCAATTAGGACCATTTTGTTAAGGTTTTATCATCTTAAAGTACACACATTACATTAGATCTGGAAAACTGCCCAAGTGTCTAGGTTTAGTACATTAAGGATATTTGGGTCCAAAAAAAACTTTTGATAAAATGTACAAGAAAAATTAATGTGCAATTGATGGGTGGTCAAATTATATTTTTGAAATTTATTTTATTTTGAGAGTAATTAAATAAAAAATTAACACTTTCTTAAGTGTCTTAGTTTGACTTAGTTTTCAGGTTGTTTTTATGTAAAAAATTTCATATAATTTTGGCACCTTGGAACTTAGTTATTTTAATAAATTCTCCCTTATAATTATGAAGTTAATTCTGGAATTTAATTATATTTTATAATATCACATGTTATTTAATTGAATTATGTGATTTATGTGACATAGGTAGCATGTAACTTCTATATCAATTGGGTAAATAGAGTCAAAAGTCTATGGGGTCAAAGGCTGATGGTTTAGATGTGTAAGGGATCTTATTTGGTGATTTAAATCAGCTAAATTTGTGGATGACATATGGGATTAGTTATACACACTAGAATTATTTACAAGCCAATAAGAGGGTGCCACCTTGCAAGTATGACAAGGCTCTCCTTTTTCATTTATTTTCCTTTATTATTTTTTAATTGAGCTTCAGCTGATGGGAAAACACTAAGAGCACATTCCATTCACCATAATTTAAGATTCACCATACACATTTTACTCATCCCTTCCATTCTCTCTCTATAGTTCATCTTGTTTTTCATTTTCTCTACCTTCTCTCTACTTTCTTCATTTTCCAGCACTCATAACTCCACTTTCAACCATCAAACCTCCACAAAGCCACCACCATTCTGTTCGTCTCACTTGGATGAACCTATCCCTACCACTTGCAAGGACATTTAAAGTTTGATTCCTCCATTTCCATGGAGCTTTACTTGGCTATGTCTAGTTCTTGGAGGAGTAAGATGGTTTTGACGTTTCCTAGCTAAATTTTCCATGGAATCCTAGGGAGGAGTTGATGGAAGAGGAGTTTGAAGTCTTCACTTGGCTAAGCTCAACTATTTCTTTATCTTGTTTCAATTTCATTAGAATACTATAGTTATGGTTGATTGTAGTTCAATTTGACTTTAGTTTTATGGTTGGTTGTAATTGTTAATGTTGGAATAAGATTGTATACTTGAATTTCATGTCCTTTTATTGTTGGAAATTGTGTCCACTTAGTGATTTTGTATTGTAATATGTGATTTCAATTAGTAAATGTCTTGTATTAGCCTAGCATATAATTGTATGGTGAGTACTTGATGAGTTGCTTGAATTTCATAGTTTTGAGCTTAGGTACAGCTTTGGGAAGTGGCAATTGAGGATGAATGTCTTGTATTAGCTAAGCTAGTGAGGTTACCTAAGGGGCTTGTACTAGCATTTAGGGAATTGAATTAGTGAATCTAGGTTACTTAAGATAGTTATCTTAGGTAAATACATTTTTTAGCCAAGGAAGAGGAGTTGAGTGAGCTGCCATAATTAAGGGCTAGGAATCATCTATTAACAACACTCTAGGGTTCCTATTTTAATAAGGAAGCCACTTCATTCATAATTAAGTTTAGTTTGTTTGTTTAATTTACTAGATAATTAGGTTAGCAATTAAGTAATTAACTTCAAATTTTAGGTGATTTATTCCACTAGACAACTTTAATTAGACTTAAAATTATTCTTTGGGAGATGACTTAGGGTTGGCCCTATATTGCATTAGAGTTAGCTTTAGTTTAATTTTAAGGATAAGTGACTAAATCCTATCAATAATGTGTATTTGTATGAAACTTGACTAAATGGTGAGGCTTGGCTCCATTTGTATGAGTCAAGTATATTTGTGAATCTTGATTATATGGTAAGGCTTATCCTCATATGTTTAAGTTAGAAGTATGAAAGTGGAACAAGTATGTTAATGTATGTGTGGTTTGTTGTGGTACCTCATATAAAACCACAAGTGTGTAAAGTGGCATTGAGAGGGCAATTTATGTATTAGATGTGCTATATATAATTTTATGTGTCAATCAAATGTATATGGTCCTTTTAGACTTAGTTCAAGGCCCAAAGTGATCTTAAGAGGCAAGGTATGGAATTTGAGCTTTTAGAGTGCATGTTTTTAAAAGAGAAGTAACTTTTTGTACCTCGGTATCTAAATTGAGATTAGACCATTAGATGGTATCCAAACTTATCCTATTAGATAGTTTATATTACAAGCTTCATGTGGGTATTTGAAGCACTCCAATTGAACATCAGAAATGAAAATGATGATATTAGAAATCTATCACGATAGCAAATTTTGATACATGCGCCATAGCGTATGGTGGCATGCCATAGCGCATGACATAAAGTAAGGACTTGTGGCTCTATACCATATTCCATGGCGCATATAGTACATGCCGTGATGAATGGCATGTTTCTTAGAAAAATAATTACTTTATTTTCTTGTAAATAGGTATGCGTCTATACTTCCGTAAGCCCTTTTTATTAAACTTTGAAATTTATGCTTGGTGTGTTTCAAATGAAGTTGGGATCCTACATTTTTGAAAACAAAATTGAGGGCTAGTTTATATTTATTGTGTTGTATAATTGTGTTGTGATATGTGGTTGGGTAAATAAAATCCAAGGTGAGAATAGAACTTTGCAAGCTCCAATTGTATAGTAATGCCAAAAAGCTCATTTATAGATTAAGAATTTTGAATACTTAATGGTAACTCAAATCAAGTTCAATCACCATCAAAATTTAATATTAATATCCTTTTTATCTAGAGTTTTTAAACAAAATAATTCCTTAGTTAGATGATGAATGGATTACTCAAATTGAAAATACTCCAAAAATTTGTAATAATTCATCTATAAATAGAAAACAATTCAACTACAAAATAAAATTGTAACAAGTATTTCTAATTATCCATAACCAATCATCAAAGTCCCAAGTAATAATTAACTCTAAAAATTATGATCATTTTTTACACTTAAGGTTCAATTTCAACATACCCAAAAGTAAAAATGCAATATTATTTAACAAACTAAACTGATTAGATTTAAGTAATCATTTATCTCAACAATCAAATGGTTCCCTATGTATGGTTGAGTTTCAATACTTGCTCCCAACTCTAATCTCTAAACTTATTCTTCTTCCTATAATAAGTGTATCTTTAGAAAGCTCTTGTCACATAGAACATTGTTTATGAAGGGAATTTTATGATCAAGAGAGTTTATAAGTAGGAAATCAAGATCTAAAATTTTACTCACTCAAGCCACCATTAATGGCGATACTTTCTCTAGAGAAGGGTGGAGATTTATGGTATGAGTGGTAGGAAAAAAATCAACAATTACACAAATAGTCTAGTAAGATATAAAAGTTTAAAAGTTATTTTAGAGCCTATATTATGGTAAAAAAGTTTTGGAGTTATGCAACAGACTATTATCATAGAAAAGGCTAAAACATAAGTTTTATATAATTAAACAAAGTCTATATCTACTATGGCAGAAAAGGAGCAAACCTATCTATTGCACCTCTTATAATAGGAAAGGATAGATCATACATCATAGACAAGAAGTCATGCAACTTCATAAAAACCTATACATACAAAGCAGCATACTTTCTCAGTTCAATTATAATTTAAGGGCTTATCCCTTAAACAACCTAAGTAATCTCTGCCTACATTAACATACTCTTAAACAAGCCTAGAAGGGCTCTACCCTATCTAATAAGCTAATAATCATATAACATCATAATTGTAACCTCCTCTCATATACCCACTTTATATAAGAGAAGACTATGGTGTTACCATTAACTCACATCATTCACAATAATCAAATTCATTTCAAAAGCTTCAGCCAAAGACTTACTTTATAAAATCAATTAAATCACAATTCAATCAGAGAAAACACAGAGGAAATAAATCACTCACTTTCCAAATACATAGTGGACATCAACCACGAACATTCCTAACTGAAATTCATGCAATTCAGCACACAAAATAAAACTAAATTTTAGTACGTGTGCCATGATGGATGGCTAGTGCGCCACGGCATGTGGCACAGGGCCACATGCTCTCTATGTCTGTGTCATATGCCATGGCATGTGCATCCATGCGCCCAGCGTGCCTGTCTGATTTTCTGCTATCATTTTGACTGCAAAATGATGAACTTCCGGCATGCGCCATTTTTGCATATGACATCCGATCGAACTGATTCAAGGGCCCACACGAAGCTTAGCTCGTGTACTAACTAATGAGATAGGTTTGGACATAATCTAACAGTCCGATCAAAATTTGGACACCCGGGCACAAAAAGTCACTTTTTTTGAAAATTTTGCGCACCCAAGCACTCAAATCGATCCCTTTCTCTCATTAGACCATAATTAATCACAAGCATAATCATATATCAAAATTTGACCCTTTTACGGCCAATTTTCACAATTTACTAATTTCATAAACTATGCCATTTCTTGGCATCACTTAGCCCACTTGGCTATTTCTCAAGTCATACTTATACAATTCTATTCATAATACAATCTTAGCTCCCAAATTACTCATTTCATTATAATTTTAGCTTTTGGCTTAAGATTCACCCATCACAATCAAAATACAATCTTAGCCCCTAAATTACTCATTTCCTCATAAATTTATCCTTTGGCTTAAGATTCACCAACACATAATCATTGCAACACAAACGTACTCAAATCAAAACCTTTTTTTGTCTCAAACAACACATAATTTGGGCTTGATTTTACAAAAACTCAATTCAATACATGCATGCAACCTAGGGCAACTCACATACATTTATATATACAATATTTCAATTCAATTCATTACACAACCTCAAAGTACACAGCTTTTCAACTCAAGCCAGTCCAGACTCTCTTCCCTTAGTCTGCTCACTTCCTAGTCCTATAAACATGTAACCATGGGGGTGAGATAAAAATCTCATTAACAAAATAACTTACTCCTATTGACTATCACATGCAACAATATGGAAGTAAACATAGTATACCATTAAAACTTCATAAGTAATATTTACATCATATCACATTTCATTCTCCTCTTTTTATTAATCCTGAATGATTCCGTGCTATCTCAAGATATTTCATCATATCATAAAAATACTAGCATGATCTTGACCAACCAGTCCTCCAAATCACCCCGACATGAAACCATAGGCTCATCTTAGACCAATGTACACACTCATTAATCTTGAGCTCACCTGCAGTGGTAGGATCACCTAGCTAAAGATGTTCTAACGCACAATATGGACTATGGTTTTTCCTAATATAAATAATGGGGCGTTGTTGACTCCCACCCATATCATAAAGATACTAAGGAATCTCTCATCTCTAACACACCTTACTAGGAGGCACTCAAGAGATCTTCTCTAAAATAGCACCTTTCAAGGCACTAAGGAGAATTGTTTCCAACACCGCACCCTAACAGGGTACTAAGGAAACCTTGCCATATGGTTTTTATCATCCCCTATGCTTAAGTGAACTCTCACTGCTTAGATCATGCTTTCTCAAACCATTCAAGGTTCCCTGTTCACAATTTACTTTTTCTTATATATAACACACACACACACACAACACACACACACACACACACACACACATATCACTTTATACTATTAAAACACAATTTCAATGCTTATTTTCAACCAAAAGTCATTTTACACATTACATAGCATACTAATATACAGTTACAATAAACAGTCAAACAAAGGAAGTTATTCGGTTACCTCAACCCTTCTGTCAAAAGAAAGGTTACCCGTGGATTTCAAATATCCCTCAAGCTTTTCTCAAGCTTCTTTTCTCCATTCATGAGTCCAATATGCCAATCTGAACACATTTTAGTCATTTGGCCCATTTTGACCAAAAACTCATCTTTACTAGTTAAGGCTATATTCATCCGTAAACTCTTTTTCATGTATCCATTCTAAGTCCATAACTATCCAATTACTACTTTACATCACCTTAACTAGTCTCATTTCACTTAAGACAGATTTTGCCCTAACTTTCTCTCTTTAAAGACCCAAAATTGAGCCTTCAGGTTCAAACCTCTATCGTTTAGCTCTAAACCAGTCACAAGCTCTAATTTAACTTCCAATAACCTTTTTATTACTATTGTATAAGAATCAAACCCCTCAAATTCCACAGATTCAATTTCCCTATAACTCATTTTTAGAGAAATTTGTGTAGAATAGAAGGTAAGAGTTATACGTAGCTTACCTAGCAAGTTACCAACTGAATCACCTTTCACCGCTCCAAAATGACTGACTTAGCTTCTGAAACCCTTCTCCTCTCTCTATTTCATGTGTTCTCAAATTCTCTCTTCTAAAATTTTCTAAAATTCACGACTTATAAAGGTAAATTCTGGTCTATGCACCACGATGCATGGCATAGTGAGACTTCTTCTCACCACACACACTTGCTTCAATCTGAAATAGACTCCTATCACCTATATCTATTTACACAACACACCAAGAAGTCAAAATACCAATTATTAATTATCCAAATCTCTAATCCCACTTTAATTTTCACTTTACCCTTGATTAACCTTTAAACTTAGGATCAAGAAATTCAGGATGTTACAATAACTAATTCTACTTAATCCATTGATTTTAATCAAAGAACCAAGATACCCAAAATCTAGCCCCCATGACTATAGTCCAACACAAATAAGCCAATATTAGTAATCATAAAACCAAAAATTCAAAATAAAGTATGGAACAACTAAATGACCCTAAAGTAAAAGTAGCACAATCTACACCCTCTAAGATTTCCTTCTATTAAAGATCAAGCCCTTGGTACAAGTATCATCCCTAGTCCTCCCGATGCATTCCCTAAAAAAATAGCCACATAAGGAGTGAAATAGTGTTTCAGTAACTGGAAAATATTTATATAATATACAATAGAGGCTTATAATTTGGTTGAGTAGAACTTGAGTAAAATCAAATAGTGGAAAAGAGATGGATTTCTTGTACATAGCCATATATGAGCATAACTAAGGTAAGTCACAAAGTATATAGAAAAATTTCACCATCTACCTTATAATAATCTCCTTATTTTCTTAATAAAATCCATAGGTTACATAATAATGTAGACTTACCCATGTGACTGGGTTCCTTAGCTCACCAGTTAGGAGATGTAACCTAACTAAGGGTTACAAAACACTAAGAGGACCATGAATTCCCTTACTCAATATAAGAGGCATCATAGCTATCCAATTTGTCCTAATCTTAACCATCGAAAAAGATGTGCCAGGGCATATAATAGACACTACCCAAACAAGCTCCTTATAGGGCAAAGAATTATTATCACAAGAACCTTATTACTTCTAGTTAATTTCATAAAAACTTTTACCCTTCAACATGTCAATCAATATACAATACTCTATGTATATACAAATAACCACATGCTTAGTTTAGTGCATGTGTAGGCATTTGATACCATATGAAACTTCATTTGAGAAATAACATGTATATAAGAGTTCATAACTAAAAATTTTTTTAAACATATGATAAGTCATAACTAAAAAATTATGATAAGTTCATGAGTCATACTTTAAGAAGGAAAACAACATTGAAAACCATAACATTGTATATTAAGTAAATTAAGTTGTGGTTACCTGAGCTTGAATTTAACATAAGAAATTAAGTCTCTACAACTAAAACAAGTCACCTACAACCACATTAGAAGTTTCTTGGAACTTTTACTCACTCTATTAAGTAATAAAATCTAGACAATGATCATGCCCAAATATTAGAGTAACCTTAAATGACTCATAGCTTAAACATATAAATTTAAAACCTTCAATTTCCTACTATACTAACATTGATTAGGCTAGATTAACTCTTAATTAGTCTTGAATTCACCTTAAACCCCAAAATCCTTAATTTATTAAATCTATTGTTTGGTGATATACTTGATTAGTCTTTTATTTCCTAAATTGGCGCTTACAAACATAATAGAATTGTACACTAAAAGTAAATCATACGTCAATTCATATTTTAATTAGTGAAAACTAGTTACACATGAATTCATATACATAGTAAAAAACTCCTAGAACCTAAATTCCCTAGTCTAGAGTAGAAGATGGCTCTAGGTTGCATATCTATTCTCTTGAGAAATTTAAATCACCCTCAAACTTTGAACCTAGTGCGCCCTAGTAGAGGAGGGTCAAGGTTGCTGGCAAATTGTGTTTAAAAACTAAATTTTTTTGTTTAAGAGTATATTTATACTTAACAATTTGTTCTACACCTGCAAGAAATTATGATAGTACTATTAGATAAGGAGGTGCAGTGGAAGAGTAAACTTTAAATCCCTATCTTGATGTGGATCAAACAAACTTGTTTAAGTCAAGGTAGATAAAAGAATTACCTTTTAATTTTGAGCTCCTCACATACTGTCTGCAAGTAATTGGATCTCAGGAGTTAATAATGTAGATCTACTACCTCTATCAATATCCCACATGAACAGCTTTTAACTCAAATGATGTGCTAGTACTTGAACGTTCATCCATTTTCTTAACGTTGAACTACTCTTCTCTAGAATTTTTCCGTGCTCTCAATATATTTTGTTGTCAGACCTTTTTCTAACTCTCTAAAAAAACTCTTTGAAGTGTGTCCTAATTTATCATATATATAGAGTAGGGTTTTGCATTCCCATTGAAGAGCCAACAAAAAATTAGGTTAAATTTATCTCATAAATAAAATTTGTAATATCATATCTAATTTGAATTTATCCTATAAATTCAAGTTATAGAACTGATATGATATTATCTTATATCAGGATAGTTATTAAATTTAAGCTAGCATATATCATTATAAAAAAAAAAACTAAAATAAAAATAGAATATAATAAGAAGATATCACATATAACATATCATATTATATATACACACAAATATATTATTTTATTTTATATTATATATATTGAATTATATATATCATATACATACATACATATATATACATACACATAAATATATATATATATATATATATTTTCAAATAAATATTCAATTGCATATATATATATATATTTATTCACCCTAGATAGAGCATTGAATCTAAACATATTCTAGATTCAACAAACTTGAACACTATAGTTCGAGTTGGGCTGTTCTTATGTGTGACCCTGTAGGTCCATATGAAGTTAGCAGTAGGCTAATTACGCTACTAGCCCACAAGTCAAGTAGTGTAACATCCAAGAATTTCAAATCTGGAATAAATTGACTAATTAAGGGATAAATTAGTTACATAGATGATTAATTAATTTAATTATGTTTTTAGGTTTCTAATTAGCTTTTGGGTCATATTTGGCTTTAAATTGAGTTAGGATGGTTTTTAAATTGAATTGGGTGGCATCGGGGGGAGCAAAAGTGAGTTTTTGCTCTTTACATTATGAGCCGCAACTTATGTGTCTTGCGCTGTGGTGCATAGTATAGCATAGGCATAAAACGCGAAAATGATTTGAAAAGGTAATTTTTGGTTAGTGAAAGCTTGAAGCTCAAAGGAGAAAGATTTAGGCACTACTAGAGCATCATGTTGGAAGGATTTTGAAGCTAAATTAGGCCTTCAAACTCTTGAGTAAGCATCCCACCCTTATTCTCTACTTTTTCATCTCATTTTCCATGGAATTTGAAAGTGGGTGAATTTGTTCTGAATGGATTAAGCTATAGGTCTATGTTTTAAAGGTTTCTATTGACTCTAAAGGTTTGATTTAAGTTTCTTAACCTTGGATAAGTAGTAATATGAAGCTACTTTATTGGTTGGTGAAAGTTGGATCAAGCTCTAACTTGATCATAGGGTTTTGAACTATGATAAGTTGAGATATTAAGTATTATATTGTGATAGAGTAAGAGGGAGGCTTGAGGGGATTATGTGAGCAAATTGTAATCTTGACAAGCCTCTTTGTTAAGAATATGAGTGAGAAGTAGGAAAATTAGGATGTTATTGATAGCTAATAGTGCTTGTGTTAATTGAAAGTTAACATGTAGTACTTGTTGATGTAGATTGTGGTGTGGGAAGACTTTTCTTAACACAAGAAGAGATTTAGTACCAGGAGTAACCCTTTTAGTAACAAAAGAGCTAAGGTAACTAGATAATTTATATCATTTATTACCTTATATAAGTTATTTTCAAGTTGTTTTTCTATGATTTGTTATATATCTATGTATAAATTTTGTAAAAGTTAACTATTTTAGAAAATGAGTGGAGTATTGATTTGTGAAATTCCATATTTTTGAAGTAAGTGATAAGATTTATTATATTTGTTTAGAAAGTGGTTTATGTATGGTCAAGTGGAGATATATAGTGAAATGTGACATATTAGAGGGTGGGAGGTCCACCTTAATGGGTTAGTGAAGATTAAGTCCATATAACACTGCTAGCACCTCGAGATGCCAGGTGCAGCTTATATTTCTCCTCAGTTCCTAAAAAAGAGTCTGGTATTAGAGACTTACTCTCCTTAGTATCCAAAAGGGTGTGGGGTTAGAGAATATGCTTCTTAACATCTGTAGGATGCAATGTTGAGCAACAATACCCCAATTACTTGTAATAAAGGGAACCTGTAGTCTAAAAGTGGTTTAGGACACCTTAGCCGAATAGTCCTACCATGGATGATGAGCTTGAGGATCATATATGTGGTTTGATTCTATAAAATAGCCTACTAGTTTAGTTGGGAGTACTAGATGATCAGATGATTAATGATCATGCATTTGAATTGTGGTAATTGTATATGATGTGTTCGTTGTGCTTATTTTAAGGCTTGCTTATAACTTGGCATGTTAATCAATAATGTAGATTATCTTAGTTAATGAGATTTTTATTTCACCCCGTGGTTATCATTTTACAGGTTATACCACTGAGTTTGAGCAGGCGAAGGAATCGGGCAAGGATTAGTAGATTTGCTACATTACGAATAGTAATGCCTGATTTTGGTTTGAGTGGTGTACATAAACTTGTGATATGATATTATATGTTGCCAACTAGAAATGCATATCATTTTGATTGGTTGCATATGTATCATACTATATTATTTTGTATTTTAGCTCAATATTATATATGATGTGAATATATGGCAATTTTTTATGGTGATGGGCTAAAATACTAATACAAGTGCAAGGAATGTTTTATATATGTGGTGACAATGTATATGTGGTGTATTACGTGGCAATCGAGGCCAAATAGTGTATATGGTATTGATTTTATATTTTAGCCATAATGGGTGAAATTGGCATTAAGTGGCCAATTTTTGTATTTGGTATGTTTTTGTGTGTTTGAATGCTCAATCAGGTGTATTTTAGTCTATTGGACTTGGTTCAAGCTTCAAAATGTGTTAATAGTATAAGTTCTGAGTTTTGTACTTGGATGCTTGAAAATCGCTTTACAAACAAACTGACTTTTGCATCCAAGTCTCTAAAATTCTCATACAATGTCAGTTCATAACAAAATTGTACCATTGGTTAGCTTATTAAATAAGCTTCATGTGGGCACTTTCACTCCAATTAGACATTGGATGCGAAAATGGAATGTGTTCGAAGTTCATCCTGAAAAGCTATATGACAACATTTTGTTGTCATGGATACATGCACCGCGGCGCATTGCACACAACCACGATTCATGGTACAGTGGCCAAATTTACCTTTCTATGTCATATGTCGTGGTGTATGTACCAAAATACTTAAAAATGATATTTTTAGCCCTATTTTCAAGTGTTTTGCTTCCTAAATTTTTTTCATGCTTCAAATACCTTTATAAATCATTAAGTTTAAGCTCAAACTATAAATTTGAAGGAGTTTTTATGGGATCCCAAATATTCTAAAATTATTTCTAAAATATTATTAGTTTTAACCCTTATATATAATGTGAGTTTAGGAGCAATCCTTGCTCCTAATTATGATTGTTTGTGATGATTTTCTGGTGAATTTTGGTAATGTCAAGGTGGACATTACAAGTGGCCTCTGGCAAGATATTGCAATTACCCAATTCATATGGAAATCAATGATCCAATATAACTTATCATGCAATGTATCACATCCCTTTTGTCATGCAGTATTGCGGTCAAGTGTGAGACATGAAATTGTCATTCTCCTTTATCTGACCACTACTTTCTTAATCTATGAGTAGACTGATTGTAGCAATGAAAAAATCCTTTTCATTGTAGTACAACCATATATTTTTTCAATCACTCATCGAGAGGCCCAGTAATATCTCTCACTTAATGTGAGGGACAAATTTCATCTTGATCACTCATATTCTTCTGCATAAATATCACTAAACTCAAACATAGCCTTTATGATCACTGGTTAAAAGTGACTTTTGACTAGGTGAAAGTTTAGTGGTCAACATATAGGAATCCATGATGATCTCAGGTCAAAGGACTTAGTAATATAGTTACATATGAGATAAGCTTATAACTTATACCATACAACTTTCTCATAGCGGGTCGGTCCAATACCGTATACTCTTTCAAGTGCCTTTGACTTTGATTTGTATCTCTATAATTAATCAAAGTCATACTAGTCTTGTTTTATCTATGATCCCTTATAGATGACAACCAGGGACATTTAGGACAATCTATAGTTTGTCTAAAGATATAGTTACTATAGTGAACATGCAATTGATATGATCATAAAAGAAAAATTCATTAAACAAATAATGTGTATAGTACAATGATTGGCCTTAAGGCATAATTTTCAACATAGGATCAATCCTAGGTCATCTCCCTAATGAGTATCTTAATTCAATTATGAAGTTATCTACTAATCAAGTTACCCAAAAGTTGAGAGGGGTTAGCTACCAACTAATGAACTGAAACATTGAATCCTAATCTAATATGTGAACACCCTTTTATTAAAGTAGAACCCTAGAGCTTAGATAATGAAAGAATCATTATCTTTATCAATGTTTATGGATTTAGTAATTGATTTCTCTTCTTGGCCTTTGAATAGTTTCTTATGAAGATTATCCCAAGAAACATGATCTAGCTAGTTTAATTCCTTAAGTCATTAACTATTATCCTTAGGTTATTTCCCTAGTTTGATTTTATATTGACCAAGTGTTTAGGTTAGACAAACCTTAGTGAAAACTGTAACATCCTGAAATTTTAAGACTCAAATTTATTTAAAAAATAATAATAAAATATTTAAAATTAAATTAAAATTAAGAATAGTATGATAGAGGTCCTGAGTTTGAATTTTGCAAAGCAAAAGTTGGGTTTTATTTTACTTTTAACCATGGAAAAAATTACTAAAATTGACCCAAGCTTTTGTGCTATAATAAAAAATGTTAGGCCTTTTCTTGTAATTTTTTCTAAATTGTTTAAATCAGTTTTTTCAAAAAGGAAAACTGAACACAAAAATGAAAATAGAACAAAAAAAAAGAAAGAAATGAACAAGAAATGAAAAGGAGAGGAGACGGTGGAGAGAGGGGAAAGAGAAGGAAGCTAGAGCTCGGATTTGGGAGGCTTTATGGTCGTTGCGAGCTTTGCTACACGATCAGTAACTTTCTACTTCAATCTTCTTCCTTCCCTCTTAGTTTTCTTGAGTTTTTGGGGGAGAAAATTTTTGGATTTTGATCCCAAAAACTTTATTCTTGGAAACTTTAGTTTCTTTGGGTCCTTAAAAGATTATATTCAGTTTCTACATAGCGCTTTAATGCTTTGAGTGGAAAATTAGTTAAAGAAGGAAATTTTAGGGCAAAATTCAAAACCCAAGAGGTTGGGTTTTGCTTCTCAATAGTTTAAGTCTACTAATTTAGTTATAATTTTTCTATTTGAGTCCAATAAGATTTAAATTAAGGTTTGGTTTTCATTATAAGGGCTAATGGTAAAAGTTGGTGACACTAAGTGAAAGTTTTTAATTGATTAAAAATTATATAAATTGAAAATTGGCCTAGTATGGCTAATAAATAGTTTTGGTGGTTAAGTAATACTATGTGAATGGTTGGTTTAATATAGGGACTATTAAGATAGATTATGGCTCATTGACCCAAGTTGTGTGGTATGAGTTATAGTCTTCATTATTAATATTTTGTCATAAAAGGTGATATGGATCACTTATATGTTGTAGGGAATTGTTAGTGAAACTTATTGAAAAATTAAGGAACAAGCCAAATCCTATTTTATACAAAAGGAACCTTTTGGTACTAAAAGGTTAAGGTAACAGGAGAATTTATATTTTTTATTACTTTGTTTAGCTATTTTTGAATAAATATTACTAGCTATCATGCATTACATATTTTAAAAGATTAAATGTACTTTATAAGGGATTATGGAAACGAGATCGTTTGCATGTATTGTAATCATAAACAATAGAAGTTGCAGTTAAGGAAGTGTAACTAAGTTAGGTACCTTAAATAGGCTAAGGAACTGTTTAAGGGAGATTTATAAATGTTAGACTTAGGTACCTTAAATAGGCTAAGGAACTGTTTAAGGGAGATTTATAAATGTTAGACTACCTTAAAGTGTTAAAATGATCAATACTCGGGAAAGGTAGACAAGAGTAAAAGGCATGCTCTCGGTAGGAGTTCACCAATAAGAAGGTGTGGACTTGTAATATTCTATGGCACATTGCTAGTACTCAGTGTTGCCTTACCTATTGTGGGCTCAGTACACTAAATTGGTTAGTGTATTGAGTGTTTGACACCTCTCAGTAGGGGAAGGAATCTGACATATAAAGTGTGAGGTTGAGTACCTAGGCCAAGGTAGCCCTCACATGGAGAGTAAGTCGGGCTGGCTCTAGGAGATAGTTAGCTTCGACTACTCAGGATTCACATCGAAGGGGTATAGGCAGTTAGGTAGATTAGATCATGTCATAGATTATGTTTTGTGCCTGTAGAGGTACAAGTGAGTATAAGGTTTACCTGTGAGTTAAAAAGTGTCAGGGGGCATTCTGTTAGTAATGAAAGGCCATACCGGCCTATGTCATCCATTCATGCATTTTAAATGACTAAATTATATACTATGTTGAATTTATTATTCGTTTATTCGATTATGGCTTACTTTGTAATAATCAATGTAGATTTCTCTGTTACTGAGACTGTAGTTATCTCACCCCTTTCTTTTCAATATTTTCAGGTCTAGGCGAAGGAAACAGTGGAGGACGAGGAAAGGAGCAGAGCTAGGGTTGTTTGTGAATTGTAAAGAACTACAACCCCTTTCTTTTGAGCAAATCTATTGTAATGTATTTAGGATTAAGATAATAATAGGGTGTGATTATATATGTGTGTGTGTATGGATTGTATGGCTTGTGTATGAATTTTTGTTTGCTTGTAGAATTGTGGTTAGGAAACTTGGTTATGATGTGTGGTTTTGATGAATTTATTTAGTAGACCAATTTTTTACTATAAGCAATTATTTATTTTGGTATATATGTAATTCTACAAGCAAATGCAAAAGTGATTGCATTGCAAATGGTGTACTATGGGCAAACATATACCTTGGATGGAAAGAGTAGGTGCATGGGCTCCACAAAGATCTCTAAGCCAAGTAAAAATGTTTAACATGTGTATTCATATGTGTATATAATATTTGGAATGGTTTTTGGCCACTCTTATGTGATTTGTAAATTTTAGGAGCATAGGGTCCATTTTGAGAAATGGCACCCAGGTGGTTAATTTTTGATATAAGGAGTTTTTCCACCATTTAAATGTTGTATCAAGTACTTCCTAGTCCTATTTGACATGTCCAAAGTATTTCCACAAGTTTGTGACCCTTATGATGAGATTTGGTCAATTTTAAAAATAGTTTTTACCAAAACACTGCACTTTTACATCTGGGTCTCCAAATTTTAATCCAATCGTTAGATTTCTCAAAAATTTGGATCACAAGTAAAACCTTTATAAGCTTCGTGTGGGCTTTAGAATTACATCGATCAGACATCGGATAGAGAAACAGCACACTCCAAAATTTGGTCCGGAGGAGCTGTCATGATAGCAACAGTGTTAATGTTGCAACAAGCACAAATTTCAATCTGTCTGTTGGATCTTTTCAAAATTTAATTTGCTAATAGTGCTCTTTAAAAGTGACATGTGAGATTTGAGTTGCTCTGATCAGAGGTTAGATGATGAAATTGTGCACTCCAGAAGTTGGTTCAGACGTGCTGTCATGACAACAACTTTATTCAATCTTGTAGAGTGTCTAAATTCTAATCCGACCTTTGGATCTTTTTGAAATTTGGTGCAGTTTTAGTACCCTTTGAATGTGACGTGTGGGCTTTATAGTCCCTTTGATCAGAGGTTGGATGATAAAATGGTGCATTCCAAAAATTAATCTGAATGTGTTGTCATGATAGCAAAAATGACAAACTTATAACGTGTACAATTTTTAATCTGATCGTTATATATTTTTAAAATTTGATGTACTACTAGTAATCATTAAGAATGACAAGTGAGCTTTAAAATTTCTTTGATTGGGGATCAGATGATAGAACAACACCTCCTAGAAGTAGGCCCGAGAGGGCTATCATGACAACAATTTAATGCTGTTATGGCAGCATCTTTTTACCCCACTTTCACCTAGCTTGCTTCCGTGCATTATAAGTAGAACCTATAATTTTTTAAAGGTTTTAAATGTTTATTTTGTGATGGTGTATCTGTTTAGTGATTTAAAATATTTGTTTCCTAAATTGGTTAGAGGATCAACTCCTTAACCACATTTAGTTATTTGAATTGTGTGATTTTTAGATAACACTCGGGGCAAGTGTTACAAAAACCATAGCAAATCAATGTTAGATTGAACCATATGACTATAGTGATTCTTTTAATGTCTCAACCTTACCCATAAACTACATAAGAGCAAAGTAAGAGATTCATAAATAAAAAATAAAAGACTATGTATATTTCTATAGATGGCCAAATCAACTAAGAAAATTCACAAGAATTTAATCAACCAAACAAGTATCTCTTATTACATCAAGATCAATTCCAACTACAATCACAAACTAATGATAGAATAATCATAGACTAAGGTGTTAACCATAAAATCAAATGAGAGAAAACAAGAGAATTAGAAGAGCTTAGCCATGGGAAGATCATTAATTCATCCTCCATCCATCTCCCTCTAAGATCCCTTAAGAAATCTAGCAATCCAACATCATCTTCAAAGTCTCCAAAGAAGAACCCATAAGGCTATCACTCTTCGTCTCCTTCAAATGATGATATGAGCCTTCAATCCTTATCTGATTAGATGGTTTAGATGAGAAATGAGAGAGATATAGGTAATTGATTGGATGGAAAAATTAAAGAACAAGTGAGAAAGTGAGAGAAAATATTTGAAGATAGGAAAATTAGTATGAGATCTAAATTGAGAATATGAAGCTCGAAATTGGCTGAAGGAAAATGAGAGAGAATTGATGGAAACTTCTAAATTGGTTGGAGTTTTCAACTACTTGCATAAGTGGAAAAATTACTTAGTAAATTAATTGGTGATGATTACAATGTTGGCTTAATTCAATACAATGCATCATTCTAAGCTTAATTTAGACCTCTCCAAGTCTGATTATTCATGCCACATAATGCTCTTCTGAAGCTCTCTTCAATTGCCTTGAGTTATGTCTTCATTTGTCACATTAATTCACCTAAGTCATAATTAAATTAAATAATCAAATAACCATAATGTGACACTTATTTAATTAGACTAAGATAGGAAACATTTAATTCATCCAAAGTATTAAAATGACTAAGGGAAAATGAACATGAAATCCTCACAAGACACAAGTGTAAACAGGCTCGCGCTTGAACTAAAAGTAAAAGCTAATTAGAAACCCTTAGGGAGACAACCTTAAAATGTTGTCTTTTCCTAATAACTCTCAACCTAGGTTGAATCAATGAAAATTAATTAGACCAATCATCTTAGTCCATTAAAAGACATAAATATCTAGCTTAACTCTAAATTGGTAAAAAGTAATTTTATAACTAAAATACCCCTAATGCATGTAATTGAACACTTAGGCAAAATTACACAAAGAATATGATATGAATGTATATGAAGACTCTTAATATGTGTAAAATAGTCCTAATTAGCTAGGAAATATGTGTAAATAATATGTCTTATCATATAGCTCATCTAAGCTTAGATCATAACTGTCCACGCTTGTTTGAGAGGTACATATAGCTCATCCATGCTTGGATCATGATTTGTCCATGCTTGAATGAGAGTCTGATAGCATTTAGTACTTTTTACAGAAAAGTTCTTTTTGTGTTAGAAATCACTTCTACATGTTTATAATAGCTATATTCTATATCTTAAGGGTTTCAATGGTCAAAAAATCATTCATCTATAAATAGTACCTCATTAAGTGAGTAGGTAACACATTAAGCGATATTTAAGAGCAATGCATTCAATTCTTACCTATTATTCTATGTTCATGTGAAAAAGAGCTCTCAACATGTTCTTAGCCATTAAATGTAATATCTACTCTTAGAGAAAGTTTTATTAAGTGCCTAAATTGTTTTCTATCATCTTTGTGAGAGAGAATACATTAGAAAGAAATCAGTCTATATTGTAAAAGAGATTTAAGGGTGGTTTTTTCCATTATTACAGAGAGAAATTTCTCTATGAGATTTAAGAGTGCTCATTGTCTTGAAGTGAGGGGTTAAGAAGACTCACTAGAGTGGTGAGACTTGTAAATGGTTCACAAGTGCTCGTGAAAGCTACGAATTGTACTATGGTGGCAAATCTATTGGAGCTTGTGAATATAGTGAAAAATCTCATCTGTGAGCTTGGGAACAAGATATAAGCCAAGTGATTGGGCTGAACTAAAATAAACTTTTAGTGTAGTATTTATATCCTTACTCTCCTTATGTTCAACTCATCTATATTCTACACACTCTCTTGGTCTTTGATTTTTAAAGTGTTTATAATTCATAAGAACACTATGTTTAGCCGAACTAATTTTATAAACTATTTTTATAAAAGTCTTGTAAATCTATTTTCACTTCTATCTTGTCAAAAATCAATTTTGTTAAGTTACTTGATTTGATTCAATTTACACATGCACTTAAAATCTTCATTTATCTTCTTTGAAGTGTTTTGCTAAAATTTGCAACTAAAGCATTTAAATTTCTTATTGTTTTATTAGTTGAAACTCTAAGTTGCACATTAAATTTGTGCTAAACTTTGCAAAAAGTTTTGTAAATTTGAAAAACTCCCAAACACTCAATTCACCCTCTTCTTGGGTGTTGTTGCTTGATCTTACAGGATAAGTGTAGCTAGATGTAGGGTATTATACCATGTGGTATATAAAGACTATGCATAACATTCTGACATGGAAAAATCTCATACTAGCAAGTCACAATCATACAATATTCATTCCAATCCTATTATACCATAGTTAAGGCCACCATCATCACCTCACTAATCATGTCATTAGTCATTATAACAATATCAATTCCAATATAAGTATGCTATAAATCATTGCATTATCATTTTTGATAGTGTTATACTATCAATCATATTTTACATCATTTTTAAAGTTGATTGTATGATGGATAATACCAATTAATCATAAAAAATAAAAAATATGCATGCATGCTAATGCAATGAAATCCTTTAGGTTGTCTTAACCTTTTTTATCAAAAAGGGTATAACATGATCTAAGAATCAAGCCAAACCAATTTGCTCATAAGCCATTTGACTTTGAATAATAACAACCATTGTACAACAACAATAAGAATTCTTTAAGAAGTATGACCAATACCAAGCATAGCCCAAAATAATCCACATATTAGAGTCTAGTTGCCCAAGTACAAAATCATAATCAAATGACCAATCCAATCTCACCATAATGATTCCACACATTTCAAGGATGTCAAAAGATGGGGAATAAATTCAAATCAAACAATTCAGCTCAATATCACAAGTTCAAGTTTTCCTACACAACCAAAGTATAAACCAAACCATATCAATAATTAAGTCCTATATCACAAGATTACCATAGGATCAAAAATTATAACTAGAAGAAAACAAAAGTTTAAAGTGTTCCAAATGTCTCCAACAATTTAAAACCATCCAATTGAAGCCTTAAATATAATATTACCATTAATTTTCACTGTTTAGAGAAATTTCATAAATTACTCATGAAAAACCCCCTTTAATAAGTAAGAATCTTGAGTTCAAAATAATAAATAAAAGAAAATCCATTTACCATGAAACTTCATGTCCTTGATAATTATCAACCAAAGAAGCAGACAATAAAAAGATTCAAATCAAATGAGATCTAGGTTGCTCAAACCAAAAATACATAAAAAAATTCACTAGAAATTCATCCATAAATCAAAAATTACCAAAACTCCCAATCTAATCACAAATTCATGTTTCAAGAGGAATTTTAGAATAAACCTTCACAGGTCATATTTCAACACCTATTCTAATGTTTAAAGCAAGATTTTGAATTGCAAATAATTTCATCACTTAAATCTATCTAAACATCATAAATAACTTTTATTCTACTCCTTAAACACTATTCAAACACCTAACAACTCAAACAAGCTAGATTGAAGACAAACTATACATCCAACTCATAATCCAAGTCATAAATCTTGAATAGAAGAAGTGAAGAAAGCTGAAAATATTTAAACATCTTGATGAAATTTTCTCAAATCTAATCTAAAATGACTCTTAGACCTTCTTAAGCCCCTTGTCCATCAATTTTTGGTCAAACCCTAGGTGATGTGGAAATCCCTACTTACACTTGAAAGTAAAACCTTTGCATCCTAATGGATCATTGCGCAGTTGTCAAGTACTACACAAACAAGAACAAAGAATAGAGTAGAAGCAAAAAACTAGAAGCAACAATGAATAAGAAATGGAATCAAGAAGAAACAAAAAGAAGAGTAAAAATGAAAATAAGAAACCAAGCAAGATAGGTTTGGATAGTTGACCTAAGTGAAACCTATCTCTTGACCTTTTTTCTAATGGTCTAGGATTTATAACCCATGAAGCATCTAGCTCTTGACCCCTAACTCCACAGGCACTCATAAATGAAGACCAATCCTTTGATAATCCCAATCTTCTGAAGCACTCAAAAAGCACAAGAAAAGCTCTCACAATATGTGAATAATTATAAAATTATATTAAACTTATCCTCCAAAACCAATTACACAAGGTCTATATATAAGAAATTAAATGCAAACCCTAACCTTAGGAGGAAAGAGGTGGATGGTGTAACATCTGAAAAATTTTAACCCTAATTTATTAACTTAATTAGGGTAGTCAGTGAGTTAATGAGGTGTATGGCTAGAGGGGCTTAATTTGGCATAATTAATATGATTTCAACCCTAGAAGTGGGTCTGAATCAATGGCGGGCCACCTGGGTAAGAAAAGAGGACAAAAAAGTGAAGAGTTGTGTTCTGTGCCATATACTGTGGTGCATGGTTAGTTCGCTACAATGCACGAACACAATTTGAACGTAATGGGCTCCTCTGTACCATGCGCCGTGGCAAAAGGTAGCATGTTTCGCAGCACACGGCCAAAAATTTGATAAATCTGACTTGTGAGCTATGTGAAAATAGAAGAGGAAGAGAGGATGAAAATGAAAAGCTTGGTTTTGGCTCTACTAGGGCACAATATTTAGCTCCATTGTGGATAGATTGAAGCTCCCAGACACCTAAGATAAGATTATGGTGCATTCTTCTTCCCTTCCCTCTCTCATTTATGATTAGTTATGGTAGGGTTTTAGTTAGGAGAAAGACTTTCGGTCCCTAGGATTATGGGTCTGATTTCTATTGGTTAAAATGAGATTAATAGGAGTAATTTAATGTATTGAAACACTACATTGATGATTTTAAAAGTGGTTGGTCTATAGGGAATTTAATATCCAAAAATTGGTATTTATGAGGTAGTTGGGAGAGGTTAATGTGTATTAGTGATGGTTTGAGGTGGTGTTATTAATGATAATGAGCATTAGTGGAATCTAATGAGCCCATTGGGTATGAATGGGTAATGGTTATGAGTTGGTAAAATAGTGTATGAGGAGCTTTTATATTGATAGAGCTTAAAGAGCTAAATGATGATGATATCATTATGACTTAGTTGTAGAGAGGTTCGTCTTAGCACCTTTCAAGCTTGTTGAAGCTTGGGAAAGTTGATATAATGAGGGGTAAACCTTTGACCTCTTAAAGATTTGAGGTAATAGGGGAAAACTTAATTTTTATAGTTGAATATTAATTGTTTGTAAAATGTGATTTGTGTAATATCTTCAAACTTTAAATCTAGAAAAGTTGATTAATTAAGGGATAAATTAGTTAAAAATATGATTAATTTATTTAATTATGTTTTTGGGTTGCTAATTGGATTTTTGGGTCATATTTTGCTTTAAATTGAGATAGGATGAAAGTCGGATCAAGTCAGGAGGTATTAAGGAGAGTAAAATCAACTTGTTGCTTACTAAGTCGTGAGCCGTGCAGCCAACTTAAAATTTTGGAAATCATAAGAAATTATCAGATTTTATGGTACGAAACCTAAAGCACGAAGGGGGCAACTTTGGGCACTGTTAGGGCATCAATTTGGGAGGATTTTGAAGACAAATTGACCCTTCAAACTCTTGAGTAAGTTTCCTACCCTTCTCCTCTACCTTTTGATATCATTTTCCACGAGATTTAGAAGAGTGAGAATTTACTCTGATTGGATTAAGCCATAGGTCAATGTTTTGAAGGTTTTTATTGACTCTAAAGGTTTAATTTTGGTTTATTAATCTTGGATATGTGGTAATAGGAAGTTACTTTGTTGTTTGGTGAATTTTAGATCAAGCCCTAACTTAATCATGGGGTTTTGAAGTATGATAAGTTGAGATATTAAGTTTTATGTTGTGATAGAGTTAAAAGGAGGCTTAAAGGGATTGTGTGAACAAATTGTAATCTTAACAAGCCTATTTGTTGAGAATTTGAGTGAGAAGTGGGATAATTGGGAGGTTATTAGTAGTTAATAGTGCTTGTGTTAATTGAAAATTAATATATAGTACTTATTGTTGTAGATTATGGTGTGAGAAGACTTATCTTAACACAAGAAGAGAATTAGTACCACGGGTAACCGTTTTAGTAACAAAAGGGTTGAGGTAACTAGATAATTTGTATTATTTATTATCTTGTATAAGTTATTCTCAAGTTGCTTTTCTATGAATTGTTGAGTATATATGTATAAATTCTTTAAAGGTTAACTATTTTAGAAAATGAGTGGAGTATTGCTTTGTAAAATTCTATGTTTTTGAAGTAAATGGTAAGATTTTGTTATATTTGTTTGAAAAGTTGTTTATGCATGGTCAAGTGGAGATATGTAGTGAAATGTGGCATATTAGAGGGTGGGAGGTCACCTTAATAGAGATAGTGAAGATTAAGCCCCTATAGTATTGTTGGCACCTTGAGACATCAGGTGCAGTACTTACTCTCCTTAGTACCCGAAAATGAGTGCGGTGTTGGAGACTTACTCTCTTTAATACCCAAAAGGGTGCGAAGTTGGAGATTATACTCCTTAGCATTCGTAGGATACGGTATTATAGTAACGACACCCCAATTACTTGTAATAGGGGGAAACAGTAGTATAGAAGTGGTTTAGAACACCTTAGCGGGGTAGTCCTACCATTGATGGTGAGCTTGGGGACTATACATGTGGTTTGGTTCTGTGAAATAGCCTACTGGTTCAGTCAGGAGTATTGTAGGACCGGATGGTTAGGAATCATGCATGCAATTTGTGGTGATTTTATATGATGTGATTATGTTACTTATTTTAATGCTTGTTTATAACTTGGCTTGTTAATCAATAATGTAGATTATCTTAGTTACTGAGATTTTTATCTCACCCCGTGGTTATCATTTTACAGGTTCTACCAGTGAGACTGAGCTAGGGAGGGAATCGGGCAAGGGCTAGCATACTTGCTACACTCTAATTATAAAGCCCAATTTCAGTTTGAGTCGTGTACATAAACTTGTTATATAATATTATATGTTGCCAACTAGGAATGCATATCATTTTGATTGGTTGCACTTGTTTCATACTATGTTGTTTTGTATTTTAGCCCAATATGGTATGTGATATGAATATGTAGGAATTTTTATGGTGATGGGCTAAAATACTAATACAAGTGCAAGGAATGTTTTATCTATGTGGTGACAATGTAATTGTAATGTATTATGTGGCAATAGAAGCCAAATAGTGCACTTAGTGTTAATTGTGCGTTTTGGCTATATTGGGTGAAATGGCCATTGAGTGGCCAAATTTTATATTTAGTATGTTTTTGTATGTTTGATTGGTCACTCAAGTATATTTTGGTCCATTGGACTTGGTTCAAGCCTCACAATGGGTTAATGGTATAAGTTGAGTTTTTGGTACTTAGATAGTTGAAAATTTCTTTAAAAACTGACTTTTACATCCAAGTGTCTAAAATTCTCATATGGTTTCGGATTGTAACGAAATGTACCATTAGTTAGCTTATTGGATAAGCTTCGTATAGGCGCTTGAATCACTCCAATCGAACATCAGATGTAAAAATGGCGCGCGTTTGAAGTTCATCCAGAAAAGCTGTCATGACAGCATTGCTATCATGACAACATTCATGACTTTCTATGCCACATGCCGTAGTGTATGGACCACGAGCCACAGCACATGGACCAAAACACTCAAAAATGACATTTTTAGCCCTGTTGAAGTGTTTTGCTTCCTAAAACTTTTTCATGCTTTCAATACCTTTATAAATCATTAAGTTTGAGTTCAAACTATCAATTTAAAGGGTTTTTATAGGATCCCAATTATTTCACAATTATTTTTTTAAAGAGTATTAGTTTTAACCCTTATATGGATAATGTGAGCTGCTCCTAAGTTATGATTGTTTGTTGTGATTGTGTAGTGAATTTTGGTAATGTCAAGGTGGACATTACAATTTGTGAGTTAATTTGATGATGCATATTAGCAAATGCTTGAGTATGAAATGGTTTTAAGAAAGAAAACCTCGATTCTACCACCCTTGATGTTTTATGAAATTGATTGTGATTTATTACTATGGGTGGAGAATTGTGATGAATTATGTGTTAAAATGTGGAGTATACACATTATGTGAGTTTATGTGTTGAGTAATGAATATTGAAATGCATAAAATGTGTGAAATGTTCATGGCATGATCATTAGTGGGAGTTCGCCTAGGGAGAGGATCAGTAGTTTGATTGGAAATCTAAGTGGTATTGGCAGTGACTATTGAAATTAGGAACTAGCCTTGGCTCCAACCATTAAAATTGGGAGGTAGCCCTTGTCCGATGGTTGATTCGGGACTATCCCACTTGTTCTACAAGAGAATCGAACCCAACTAGTCTCCACCGGTTTATAAGGAGGCTAGATTAGGGGTACGACACCCCATGGTTGTTAGTATTAGGAGAAACCAGATTATATAAGTGAGTGAGTTAACCCTGACTCGATAGCTCCTCACAAGTAGAAGGCTGGGTTAGTCTATAAAGGACTTAGCCACGTGATAGCCACCGGTTTCGTATCAAAGGTAACAAGAGGATATAAGTTTGGCATATGATCATGTATATAAGTCTAGCCATATAGTGGTTAGTATTGTGGTCTGATATGTGTTAAGGGGGTATGGTTGTTATTTTTGCGACCCTAAATTATGTTTTTGAAAAAAACATGATATAGTGTTTTATGGCAAGCCGGATCACATAGTTGTTAGTTTTGTCAACCATGGCCCAATATGATGTGTTATGTGCCGTTTTGTCTCTATTTACAATTAATATGTAACTATAAGTGTTAAGTGAAACTTGGTTACTAAGTGGTTGTACTCACCCTTCAAATTCTCAATATTTTCAGGGACTAGCTCATTAGATCCAAGTCAGGGAAAACACACAGAGACTTGGGATTTTTGGAATAAATCCTCTTAATGTCTCTCTTTAGTAGTTTAGATGTGTAATTGTCAATGTAATTGCCAACTAAGATAAATTTTCATGATTGGTTTACTACTTGTATGATTTTGTATTTAACTGGTGTATTTTGTGCTCTGAGATAGTGAGTTTTTATTGTGAACCCGTGGATAGGGCTAAAATATCATGCAAGTAGGAACATATGTATTTTTGAAAAATATGATGTTTAGTGAAAATTGGGGTTGGGAGGTGATTTTACGAAACAAGCATTTTTGGTTGTGTGTGGTATGTTGCACGAGTCTACAAAAGTCTATTGAGTGTGGTCAGAGGGTTGATGTAAGCTATTGGCACGTGTGGTTGAGTTAAAATAGCCTATTTGGGAAATTTTGTGAAAATGTGTCAAAATGGGTTATGGTGTGTAACTTTTGATAGAAAATGAATTAAAGTATGAAACTAGTGCCATTAACTAGTGCTAGGAGAAAGCTCCATGTAGACACCAAAACTACCTCAATCAGACATCGGAGGAGATTTAGGACACATCGAAAGTTCGCCCCCTGTGCTGTCAAATGATAGCACTGATCTGTCAAATTTCGTGCAATGCCCCGCAGTGCATGGCGCCTCACGCTGCGGCATATGGCACAAAGGAGACAAGCCGCGGCGCACGAACCGTAAGGCGCGGTGCATGTGTCAAATTTTGTGTGAAAATTTGATTTGAGTTTTAAAATTCATTTTTGGGTCCCAATTGATTTCCAAGCTTTCGCTTTATTTTCAAAACTCTGATTTAGAGTCCTTAAATTATATTTGAGATTTAAAATGGCAAATTGAGATTCCTTGAAATAGATTTTGAGAAATTCTTTTATAAATCCTACAGTTTGGTAATTCCTATGAGTTAAGCTCTAGATTACCATAATTTGGAGTTAAGTGTGATTTAACCTCAAGGAGGTTACAGATGGAGCCACCTATAGTAAAAGAAATAGAAAAGTTGACCAAAATTACAATAAAAATCAAATCTAGAAATTTTCCTAAATGATGACACCTTCTAAAATCCCATCTAAAATATAATAACTTAAATTGTAAGTTTGCAATCCTAAAAATTAAGGAAATTGCTAAAGATATTAGAAATAAATGCCTAAATGAATTAGGAAATTAATAGTTAAGGAAACTAATCTAGCAATCAATGTTTGCTTGACTGGTTAAAGATCCAATCTTAGACTCTAAGTTTGTATGTGACAAATCTTCTTAGATGCTCTAAAGGGTAAAGATGGTGCCTTGGGCCTCTTCATTGGGCATGGGCTTAGCTTTAACAAAGTCTTGAATCAATCCATTAAGAGCCTCCTTCATAGCTTTGGTCCTAGCCTTAGTTATTGGGCCTCCAATCCCTTATAATGGATCCTTAATCATGCCCTTTTTGATATGTTTGGCTTAGGCTTCTCCTTCTTAGACCTCATGCACACCTCCTTGCTCATTAGTTGGGCCATCACTAAGAGAACAGCAACTATAGTTTAAACAAGAGTATAAAATGAAGTGATTCTATGCCTTCTTTTATAAAACACATAAAGGGAGTGACTGTGAATAGTTTCTCAAGTAAGGTTTAAAATTTTAATTTCCTCATGATGTTTCTATAAATATTTTTCACTTACATAGCTCAAGATGTAACTTTTGTAAGAACTCAAATTATATTCTTACTTACCACTTTTGAACCATAAATTCCCCCTTTACGAATAATTAAGGTGTTGCATGCCTAACTATCGCAACATACGGTAAGCTAGGACTTCCAAATAAAGATAATGCTAAACACAAAGGTCACTCACGGTGCTCATGAGTACCATATGATTTTCACACTACTCCCTACCTGGGATGAATCTCCCACCCTCACATGCACAGAATCATGCATTATCATAACTCATGATCATATTACAATCACCATAATCATATTCACATTTATCACAGAATAAAATATAACCTTAGTTGTGATAATACATTTTATATACATTCAACGTATTATTTTCAAAGAAAAACCATTTACCCCTTCACATATGTTCTAAAACCAACTCGCACAACGACATGCATACATATATTCTATATAGATAACAATTTCACAAAAGCTCATTTATGAATCAACAAGTCAACACATAAAGTAGAATATATCTAGTTATCTCAACCTATTTGTCACCAAAAAGAGTTACTCACAGAATCCCAAAGCTTCTCAAGCTTCTACAAGCTCAAGGAAGTTTCAAGCAACTGAAATCTACATAATCAAATGCTAGTATCCAATCTTATATCTTTATCGTTAACCAATCCAATGCTTTAATAATGTTTCACTAACATCATTTAGTTTCCCCAAACTCAAACAACACCCAATTATGTCTCACATTGCTCTCGAAGTCCCAAATTTGGTCTAGGGTTTGTCCAAACCCTAAAGCCCAACACCTAAACATTATAAAATCACCAATCCTAAGTATAGAAACTTAAATCAACTCCCAATAGTTCCATTCAAGCCATTGGATTCAAACCCAAACCATAGAGTCCAAAAATCACAAAACACTCTTAAGTGGATGAAAATTAAAGCCCTAGTAAACCACCAATGCTGCTCTCCTTCTCCCCATTTATCTCCTCATGTTCTAATTTAATTTTTAGAATAGGGACTTTTATCTACGTTTACAACCGTGATTAGTCATGGCTTGTGTATTTCACAACCATGAATGGCTGAAGTCACTTAAACCAGTCTGCCTTTTTTATTCATGATTACGAATGCTAATACCTTTTGGTATCAGAACCACGGATAGTGATTAACAAAATCATCAAACCTCAACTTAACCACTCTAAGCCCCCCAAAAATATCATGGTCAAATTCCTAAACACTATTAGCCTCAAGGAAATCTTATTTAAACTACAAATTATAATTGAAAATTCTACTTAAAACTTCAAGATATTGCTCTGGAACTTTTAGTAACTTTGCTTATACATTGTTCAAGGCTACCTAAAAGGCTGGAACCACATATACACTAGATGATAGACAAAAATATGTACATAACACACATCTAAAGCTAAATCTACTATTTATAACTAAGCAAAGTACTTAAAGAAAATATAAAATCATGACACTAGTACAAAAATGACTTTTTACAGCGGTTAAAAATGACTTTTTACAGCAGTTAACGAGACGATGTTGTTCCAGGGGATGTAAAAAGTCCCTCTTTTTACATCAGTTATAAACCCGATGTAAAAATTAAATTTTTTACATCGGTTATAGAGCCGATGTTAAAAGTTATATACAAGAAAATTAAAAAAAATTTACTTTAACTTTTTACACTGGTTATGACCATAACCAGGTGTAAAAAATATTATATTCTACAACGGTTGTGGTAATAACCGGTGTAAAAAGTATTTTATTTTTTTATATTATATTTATTTTATCGATTTTACCCATTCCTGTGCATAGAAATTGCCAAATCAGACAGCCCAATTAATTTACAATTGTTTATCAAGTATTTATCAACTATACAAAGCTATTTAACTATTAAAAAAACTAATAATTGTCTAAATTGTCAAAATTGCCATTCCTGTGCATAAAAATTGCCAAATCAGACAGCTCAATTCATTTACAATTGTTTATCAAGTATTTATCAACTATACAAAACTATTTAACTATTAGAAAAACTAATAATTATCTAAATTGTGTCAACTATCAAAATTAAAACATGTCTAAAAGTAACAAAAAACCTCACAAGTTCTCCACAAAATAGGTTGCCCAACGTATGCGGATGTCTTCAATTTCAGCTTCAGAAAATGCATTCGAATTGTCGAACATCTAAAATTTAATTCATAAAGTAGGCATATTAATCAATCTCAAATAACATAATAAAATAAAATTTTTAAAAATATATATATTTACCTCTTTTGTAAATTCGGTCATGCCTAATGTGATAATATTGAGCATGTGCCTCATGACATATAGACCACACAAGTTCGTCCTCACCGGTTGTCTATGACTCTATATAAGAACAAATCATAAAAAATTAGTAAGAAATCTTAATGGTTGAACATATTAATAAAGTATAGCATCACCTTTGGCTCAATCCATGTGGGATCCTTGAGCTCATGTCCATGCTTTTGTAAGACTACATTTTGATATGTTCTCATTGCCCTATGATCAAGATTACCAAGTTAGTAAAAATATTCAAAAAAATTAAATTAAATAGTTTAGTAAAAGTATTCTTACAAGTCTATCGTCTTCTTCATTTCTTTCCCAAGTTTGTAATGGAGGGAGCATAAAAAGACGACAGTGTTGCTCTTCATTGAAAGAACAAATAACTGCCAATGGTCCCTGCTAAATATGATACAAGTTAAAGTAAATCCATATTAAAAAACTATTAATTATAAATTGATCCTTACGAGTGCACATATGGAGCCATAAAAACGTCCTTTTTGACTTCACATATTCTCTGTTGGAGGTACGCGGCCCTTAACTCTGGAGTATTACCTTTCTCTGTCATGTGATGAGGGCAAAGGAATCCAAACTTATCACCTTTGCCCGATGTAATGCACAAATGATGAAGATACCTACAACAATGCAATTATATTAGTTTACTAAACTTGATGATTAAGTTTACTTACAACAATGCAATTATATTAAAGAAAAATATACTTACATCATAAATAGTTCAATGTGTGGTGTGGTAAGCTGATTATTTGACAGAAGTCGAACCAAATCTTCCCGTTCAATTGTCACTATCATGTCTTTCTTGCCCACAACCTCCGGATCCATTTCTAAACTCTTGAACTCGAATGATAAATCATACGCCATTAAAATCATTCGCTGATGCGGAGTCAACGAGGGTTGTGGAAGCTTTGGGAGATTCGACGAGGAAAGCTTCTACATAATAAAAAGACAAGAAATAGTTAATAAAAAACATATATTAGGAAGTTGCTACATAATAAAAATTCATGAAATTTCGTACCACAGCTTGAACTAGATTCACAAGTCTCTTGGGCCATAGGATAAAATTGCCAACAGCTTCAACCACAGTCTTCACCTCATCAGTAGGGAATGGAACCAAAGCATCTGGCACTTTTGGATCTGCAACCACCACTCTTACTTGATCATCTTGAATTTGCTTGTGGTGGATGGTTGACCCCAAGCTATAGATGCTACCAAGAGCAACCAAGCGTTTATCAGGATCTTCTAGAAATATCTCACATGGTTCACCAATGTTGTCACCAGAAGGACCCTCTGACACATGCTCAAGAATATTACTCCCTTTTGTACTATGAAATGCAGGAGATGTATGAACTGGTTCAGCAGTTGTCTCCTGTCGTGAGCTCATCATGCTCATCATCTCCTCCTTCATTTGCTCTTTCATTTGTAGAAGCCGAGCTTCAAATGAAGCTTCAAACTCATCCTTAGTCTGTTGCCTCACAGTGGATATCAATGTATCAAGCTCTTCTCTAGTCACTACACCTCCTGAATTGGGACGTGCAGGTGCTCCAAAGTAGTCCTTAATGCCCACACCATATCCAACGCCCCTCACACGACCCGGATGCTCTGGCTTGCCTGTAGCAACTGTTAAGATATCATTTCTGCCCTCTGAAATGAAGCTTCCTTGGGCTTGTTGCTCCTTAAGAGTATCCTATAATATAAAAATAACAATATTAATTAATAATATATACAATTGTATAGAAATTTAAAGGGACAAGGAATAATAATTTTACTTACAATCCTCTCGGCAATCTCCCGTGCTGTCTCACTTGTATAGCCTCCTTTCTTGTACTGATGTCCATATCTCCATTTCTCCTCTCGAGAGACAGGTGATGGTGGAGAAAGGAGTATGGAAGGATCAGACTTGGCTTCTTCTTCTCTCTTCTTCTGTTTCTCTGCCATCAGTATATCATCAGCTCTAGCATAACCTCCACGAGATAGGGTGTGGGGGCATTGATTCTGCCGAGCAATTTCTCGCCCTTTAGCTCGTTTTTCCTGTTAATAAATTGAATTTTAGATTTATAATTAAAGTAAATCTAAATAAAACTTAAATAAATTAAAAGTTAACAAACCATAGCCTTTTCAGAAGTTCGAATCCTGACAAATTCTTCCCAAGTATCTTCATCAAGGAACTGGTATGTATCAAGAGGATTGGGACGAGCCTGACCCTCTGGCACCTCGATAAAGATATATCTTCTAGCAAGATCAGTCTTAAAATTTCTCCAACGTGTTCCACAGTAAGAAATCAATTTGTGTCGACAATCTTGATTAGATGGAACATCGTATGTGAGCTACAATGAAGACATAAGATAATAATCAATAATTGCCCAATAATATATAACTATAAAAAAATTTTAATTTTTAATTACTTACCTGAATACTTTCCCAAATCTGTTCCTTCACACGTTCTGGCACATCAGGCCAGTCCTCAAACACAATAGGAGGCTTGGTACGCGATAGGAGGCCAAGAAAACTAACAAACTTGGCTTTATGTGGCCCTATCGGATTCCATCTCCGGTCAAATTGAATTGGTAACCTACGCCCAGCACTCCTACTTAATGTCAGATCTCTTAATCGTGTGCCACGTCTCCCCTCCTCACAGACTGGCTCTGACTCGGCTCCTCACTAGGGGTGCCCTGACTTAGCTCCCCACTAGGAGCAACATCACCAATTGATTGGCTCTGAGTGTCATCACCTTGATTCTCCATATTCCTATTAATTCAAATAAATGAAATTAATTAAAAAAATAATCAAAGATAAGATAATTAAGAAAAACAATCCCACAACATAAATTTAATTGAACTAAATTAACATACTTTAATTTCAAAACTAAACTCATATAGGGATATTCTCCCATATCCCTTCATGGTGATCACTTCTTATGGCATGTTCATCATCTACTTCATCTACCACATCCAAAATTGGTAGCCCACTTGAGAAGTTAGGAGTTTCAGAAATATCAAAATTTGATTCATGATCGTCATTACTATCAATCATCCTTTTTCCTTTAAGTGCTATTGACCAATTTTTATTTGCTGGATCCGTGACATAGAAAACTTGTTTAGCTTGGTCTGCCATAATAAATGGCTCATCTCCAAAAGTTAGTTTTTTAAGATCAACCATTGTAAATCCAAACTTATCATCACGAATACTATTGACGTCAACCCACTTGCATTTGAAAACAGGAACTCTAAATTTTGTATAATCAACCTCCCAAATCTCTTCAATAACCCCAAAGTAAGTCCTGGATGCTAGTTTAGGTTTCATATCTTTTGAACTAGAAAAGTGTACGGCTTCAGCCATTATCATAACTCCACTATTTTGCACCGTACTCTTCTCATCCAAAGACTTTGTATAAAAGGAATACCCATTAATATCATAGGCACTCCAACATATAACATCAAAGTTAGGACCTCCAGCCAACCATTTAACTGTTTCAGAAACACCACTTTCATTCAAAATTTTCTGCTTGAACCAATTCACAAAAGTCCTATTATGCTCTTTCAACAACTTTTGTTCTGTCATTCTCATTCGATAATTTTTTTCCTTTAAAAGTTCTTTATGAGAAGATATGTAATCTTTAACTTCATCAATATTATTCAAGATATATAAATGTGCTTCTTGTAATTCATCATGATTCATGCTCTTCACTGATACTCCACGTGTGCCTTGACCATATTGCCTTTTCTCATGACGAGATTTAGGAAGTCCAATTGATTCTGTACTTGACAAGTAATCAGAACAAAACTCCATAGCTTCTTCAGCAACATATTTCTCAACTATTGATGCTTCGGGTCGAAATGGATTTCTGACATACCCTTTCAGTATTTTCATGTATCTCTCAACTGGGTACATCCATCGCAAATAAACAGGGCCACACAATTTTACCTCCCTTACTAGATGCACTATTAAGTGAACCATAATGTCAAAAAATGTAGGAAGAAAGTGCATCTCAAGTTGGCACAAGATAGTACAAGCTTCTTGTTCTAACTCTTCCAGTTTACGGGGATCAATAACTTTACTGCATATAGCATTGAAAAAGAAACAAAGTCTGGTTATTGTAAGTCTTAAATCTTCTTTCAATATGCCTCGAATAGCCAAAGGTAATAGTTGTTGCATCAAGACATGGCAATCATGAGATTTTAAGCCTACCAGTTTCAACTCTTTCACAGATACAAGCTTCATAATATTTGAAGAATACCCCGAAGGAACTTTGATTCCATGTAAACACTCACAAAAACTTGTTTTCTCAGATTTGCACAATGTATGAGAGGCTGGGGGACAATAAGTTCGTTTACCTTCTGGTCTTGGGTGTAAGTCTTCCCGTATTCCCATTTCTTTCAAATCCAATCTTGCATTCACACCATCCTTAGTCTTACCTGGTATGTTCAGAAGCGTTCCAATAATACTATCACACACGTTTTTCTCCACATGCATAACATCAATACAATGCCTTACTTCAAGATTGCGCCAATATGGGAGGTCAAAAAAGATAGACCTTTTTTTCCATATGCTTTTTGCACCAGTATTCTTTTTAGTCTTACCGAAGACAATATTAATGTTTTTCACACGTTCATATACTTGATCCCCAGTCAAAGCATCCGGAGCATCATTGTGTTCTTGGTGACCATGAAAAGCTTTCTTCAATCTACGATATGGGTGATCTCGTCTAAGAAACCTCCGATGGCCAAGGTAGACTGTCTTCCTTCCATGTTGAAGTTGATGGTAGTTTGTGCTTTCTTCACAAATTGGACAAGCTTTATGACCTTTCACGCTATAACCAGACAAATTTCCATATGCAGGAAAATCATTTATAGTACAAAAGATCATAGCACGTAACTTAAAATTCTCCTTCTGATTTGCATCAAACATTTCCACACCTACCTCCCACAACACTTTCAAATCTTCAATCAGAGGTCTTAGGTAAATATCAATATCATTTCCCGGTTGTTTTGGTCCCGAAATCAACATGGATAGCATCATGTACTTCCGTTTCATGCACAACTTAGGTGATAGATTGTAAATCACCAAAAGAACAGGCCATGAACTATGTATACTACTAAGACTACCATAAGGATTCATTCCATCGGTAGAAAGTCCAAGCCTCAAGTTCCTTGGCTCATTGCCAAATTCGGGAAACAATTGATCAATTTTCTTCCATTGAGGAGAATCGGCTGGATGTCGAAGTTTTCCATCAGATATCCTCTCATTTGCATGCCACATCAAGTTCTTTGCATCATTAGTATTTGCAAACAAACGCTTGAACCTTGGTATAATTGGAAGATACCATAAGACTTTTGTAGGAGCCCCCTTCTCTTTGTACCGTGGTGCCTCACATTTCGGACACTTCTCCTCCCCTTCAAGCTCTTTTCTGTACAACACACAATCATTAGGACATGCGTGTATTTTTTTATACTTCATACCCATTGGACACAAGATCTTCTTGGCATCATAATAACGATTTGGTAGTACATTGCCCTTCGAAACATTATTTGAAGTAACTCTAACAACCATGTGAAACTTTGATCACTCCACCCAGCTCTTGCCTTTAAGGTAACTAGTTTTAACACCCCAGATAACAAACTAAAATCAGTGCACCCCGGGTATAGAGGCTTCTCTGCGTCAGTGCACAAGTTATCATACACATGTGCTCGTTCAAAAGCCTCTTCCCCAACATCACGGATCATGTCCTCTAATCGATCTTCATTCATTTCTACTTCATCATCAAGATTATCAACTCCCACACATTGAGATGTGTTACTATAATTTTCCAATCGTTCACCATGCCAAATCCATATTGTATAATTTTTGCAAATCCCATCACAAACTAAGTGCTCTCTTATTTCGGAAACACCTAGTCTCCTCTCATTCAAACAATTAACACAAGGACAATAGAACCTTTCACTATTGTCAACAGCATTTTTCTTAGCAAATTCCAAAAATTCTTTCACCCCATTATCATACTCGTCACTCGTTCGTCTAGCATTCATCCAACTACGATCCATATGTCACCTCCTAAAGAATATAACTAATGTTATTATCTTCAAACTATTTTAAAAAACTAAGTTCCTAATTAAATTAAGATTTGAAAAAATTTTGGCAGAATCTCCCTAAAAATTGGATCTCCCAAGACTTTTAAAAAAATTTACAAGAGAAAATTGACAATTTTAAACCAAATAAATGATCACATACAACAACCTGAGGCCTTATGAAGCCACTAACAGCACTCCCAGCAACAATCAATATCATTAAAAACTAAATTTAAAAAAATTAGAGGAAAGAATAAATTCAAAAAAAATTTCGACAGAGTCTCCCCTAAAAATTGGACTTCCCAAAAGTTTTAGAAAATTTTACACGAGAAAATTAACAATTTTAAACCAAATAAATGAATCACATGCAACAACCTGAGGCTTTATGAAGCCACTAACAGCACTCCCAGCAACAATCAATATCATTAAAAACTAAATTTAAACATTATAAAATTTAAAAATTTATATTCAACACATACCTGGGTGGTGGCAGCTGCAGCAACGGCTCAACACTGAGAGGGAGGGAGAAGGAGTGGTGGAGGGGGACAAGAGGGAGGGAGAGGGGCAGGGGGCGGGAGAGTGAAGGGGTGGGCAAGGGGAGAGGGGGAGGGGGAGTGGGCGGCGGGACGAGGGGAGGGGGAAGGCCGAGGAAGGGGGAGTGGGAGGGGGACGGCGGCGGGACGAGGGGGAGGGGATAGGCGGCCGAGGAAGGGGGAATGGGAGGGGGAGGGGGCGGCGGGACGAGGGGGAGAGGGAAGGGGTTGGGCGGACCTAGAGGGAGGGGAAGGGGGCGGCCGGGCGAACCGAGGGGGAGGGGGGAGGGGGCGGCGGGATGAGGGGGAGGGGGAGCGGCAGGACGAGGGGGAGGGGGCTGGGCGGACCGAGGGGAGGGGGAGTGGGCGGCGAGGGGAGGAGGGGGAGGGGGCTCGGCGGACGGGTGGGAAGGCTGGCGGACGGGGGGGAGGGCGCCGGCGAGGGAGAAGACGAGGGGGAGGGGGAGTGGGCGGACGAAGGGGAGACGAGAGGGAGGGCGCGAGAAGGAGGAGACGAGGGAACTGATGAATGAAGGGAGAAATGAATTTAAAAAATATTTTTTACACCGGGTGTCCAGGCACCCGGTGTAAATAGTTTTTACACCGGGTGCCTGGACACCCGGTGTAAAAAGTGTCCTTTTTACACCAGGTGCCCCATCCGGTGTAAAAAATATACTTTTTACACCGGGTGGGGCACCTGGTGTAAAAAGTGTCACATAATTCAAGATAATTATAAAAATGCCACCGCCTTTATTTTTACACCGTTTGCCTTCCAACCGATGTAAAAAGTACCCCATAAATTTTATATTTTGTACTAGTGTGAACCAAAATTAATACTAAAATATAGATTACAACATAATTATAATAGAAATTAACCACCAAAATTAGAGAGTTATCATCTCAATTTGTTTATATCTTTTTTTTCATTCAGAAAACAATAAAAAAATTATCTAGATCAAATTTAAATGATCCAAAAAAAAAACTCCTTGGATATATGTTAGAAAGAAAGGGGTCAGCAACTACAGTTAGTGTGGAAGGATATAGCAATGTCCCAAGTTGTCTTGCTGGAGACAACCAACCTTGACCGCATTGCCATGCATTCCTTAAACATTCAAAAAGTTGCTGTTTATTTTGTTCACAGCATTTTCTTCTTCCTCCTCATTATTCATGACCCCAACATCTTGCCCCTTAACTCTTCAAATTAAATATCCACCACTATCAACTCAGGAAAAAAGTTGGGGAAATTATGGAGAGAAGTTTCAGGAAACAAAATCATTATGACCAAAAAGTAACATGCAGGAGATGCAATAAAGTCATTAAATTTCTCTTTGAGGGAGGGACATGAATACTTGAGAAGGCATGTTAGGTTTGTTTATCATAGAAGAGTGCCAACATGTGCCTCCTTCAAGCTTTTAGAAATCTTATTCAGGTAAAAAATAAGAGTTCTTTGTTGGTTTATCATTAATGCAGCAACACCTGGAAACGCTATTACAAATAAGGTTATTTTTAACCCCCCCCCTCAACAATCAGATTGCAGTTAAACAATAATGATTTCTATATGTGGGGTTAAAGTCCTGTTTCAGAAATGAATGATGGTTAAATCAAATGAAGAGATTCAATACTATTTTAGTAAGGTAGAAAATTTAAATCTTAGAATGGGAAAAATAAAATGTATGTATGTATGTATGTAGCTTGCCTAACATTAGGGTGTTTGGATTAATAGATTTAAATTTCACATTTGAATTCCATATATTTAAAATTATTTGTTTGGATAGTTTAAAACAAATTAAATAAAAAGAGAGATGAACTGAGATTCAAACAAAAAGTTAAAAATTAAAAATGATGAGTTATTTATATTTTCTAATGAATAAGAGATTAGAAAAGATGAGAGTCATAGAGATATTAATAGTAAAAATATAAAGAGAACAAGATGTTTGATATTATTAAAATTTTAAATAACTAGGATATAGGAAGAATTTAAAATTATAAAGGAATTATAATTTGAAATGGATCAAGAATTTGAACCGAATCTAAATTTATAAATTTTTGTGCATCTAAATGGGGGATTTAGTTCAAATCAAAATTCAAATCAAAATTCTCATTAATCCAAATATACCATTAATGCTTGAATACGGATTAGTTAGTAATGCTTATAAAAATATAAAAAGAACTAAGAGAATATTGGAGAATAGAAATTGAAGTCTGAGGCGATATGAAAAGGACTTAATCAAAAAGAAGGGGTTTTAGGTGATTTTCACATTTACGTTTAACATTTCATATTTGCATAGAAGTTGAGAAAGCTTTTGTGAAAATGAGGAATTGGTAGTTCTCACTAAAATTACTCAATTTAATTTAGAAAGTAAACCATACATTCTATTAATCATGTATCATTTTTCATATACAGTGGCACGCGAACTTATGATCCCAAATCATGACTCTCCTTTTTTCCCAGAGGCCCCTATGCACTTCCCCACATGTCAAAGAATGAATGAAATAAAACAATATCAGACGATAACGAATAAGAAAGTGGGGAAGAATCATGGAGAGAATAAATTAAAAGTGATGCGAAACAAAACCCTAGAAGATTGTCTCCATTCATCGTCGATGGCGTCCCACATTTGGCTGGTGCACACTTTGTAGTTTGTACCTTCTTAAACTTCTCTCTCCGTAAAGATCCTTTAACCACACGTACACGATGACTTGCCAATGTCTCATATAGTTATATTGATAAAAATAAGGTAAAATAACATTTTACCTTCTAAATTAGTATCAAAGACTCTAAATTTAT
Organism: Prosopis cineraria; assembly: GCF_029017545.1. Classification (NCBI taxonomy): domain Eukaryota; kingdom Viridiplantae; phylum Streptophyta; class Magnoliopsida; order Fabales; family Fabaceae; genus Prosopis; species Prosopis cineraria. The sequence continues at coordinate 19,644,920 of NW_026555335.1, forward strand.
TAATTTAGTAATTTGTTCCTTGATCAACTATTAAATTTATGGCAACCTACCTTAACATTAAATAGAGGACAATGTTTATTACTTTATAATAGTGGGGTCCACTAATTTGGATAAGTGGCACTCATTTTTACTTAACATGCAGACAATTAACCAATGGCCCTACCTTCATAAAGCAACAGACGTTGTCCTCTATTTAACATTAGCAAGGAGGTTGCAATAGAAATTCAAAATTATTGAGAGAATAAATTACATAATAAAAAATTTAGAATTTTTGATACTACTTGTAAGAGGTATATTACTTTTTTACATCAAAAATAAATCTACTTCATCCTGTAAATCTTTTTTACAAGACATTTTAATTGACTAAATTTTTTTAATCTTAAAATAGACTCATACAAATTTGGGAAAATTTATATAATTAGAACCGGAAGGGTACATATAAAGGGAGATAAAAAAATCAAAACTCTAATATAATGGGATATAAACCTTGCATGCATATATGGTCGTATTTGTTGTATTGCTTTTGGGACTTGAATTTTATGCACGTCTTCAGGACTTAAATTACATTTAAAAACAATTAATATTAATATTTTCTAAAAGTAAAACTAAAAAAAGTCTGGACATTTCAAATTTGATATTAATGGTCCTTATATAGCATGTAAATCGGCTTGCCATGCAATCTAGTCTAATTAATTACTGAATTAATAAGAAGATATCCCGCAAATAACACATGAATGAATCTGATATATTCATTTTTCCTTGATTTAGAAAGAAAAGATATGGTAATACAAACCGATTTCTAAATGCTGTGGTTTCAACTTATTCAAATCTACTTGGATTGGACTACATGAGTATAAAGCCCTCCCATCAACAATTTCTTGATACACAAAATTCGAACTTGAGATTTAAAAAGAAACAAGTATCATAAGCCATTTAAACCAGTTACCATTGATTAATTAATTAAGAAAAGAAAGAAAGAAAGGCCATGGATTTTATGTAACCAGTAAAGTTAATTAATTACAATTCGGTAAGAAAACTATGATTTGTTGATGGGGTGCACATCTTCCCTCCAGTTTCATATATAAGCAAAAATTTCATGTGGGTTTTTATCTTTTATAAGCAAAATAACAATTTTCAAAAGTATTCATCACATCTTTCCTAAATTGTCGTTCATAAAATAACATATTTTCATAAGAGTTAAATAAGAAATTGGCTCCTAAATTATAAATCCAAAATTATCTAAGATCTCAAACTCAGTTTTTATACAATATTCTCCTTTAAATTTGAAAATATTGCAATTTAGCCTTTACCATTAAAAAATTAATTTTAACCACTAATTGAGTAGAAAATGATAAAAATAATTATATAAAAAATTACAAAAAAAGACTCATAAAATTACTATATAGGACCCAAACATTACATATAATTTTCTTAGTCTTTTTATAATTTTTTTTTGTTTTCTTATGTTATTTTCTGATCAATTAATAACAATCAACTAATTTAACTTTTGTTAATATTAGAGGTTAGATTATACTATTTTTAAAAATTAAAAAGGAAAATTACACTAAATGTAAATTTAGGATCTTAGATACTTACATTTTTCATAAGATAAACTCAATTCCTTCTCAATCTAAATGTTAATTATGTTCAAAATTTTCAATTTTTGATATAATTATTAGAATTAGTAAACTTCTTTAAATTGTATTATGAGTTGTTTAAAATCTATTTATATATGAAAATGAAGTAAGTGTAAGACAGCTATCTTATTGTCTAGTCTTAATTGCGTAAAGTATGATTAATCAAATGCAAGCGTGATCCGAAAAGGGTCCTGGTTTAAAATGATGATTGTGCTAGGAGGAAAGGCTGCAATTAAAAGGTGTTGTTGGGACGTGTTTTGTATTATTTTATTTGATTCTTCAGGTGCATGCGCGTGGGAGAGATTTTTTTTTTTCTTTTTTCTTTTGGAGAAAATGACGTTTAAAACTGAGACGACAAATTAATTTCTCATAATAACAACATAAAAAAATTCCCACCAGGATCTAAATGCTTAAATATTATCACCCTCTTTCATTAATTACGTACGGTTTAATCTTTTTTAATATTATTACCAGGTATCTAATAGTATTGAATAATGCATATTTAAATAAAAGTAACCCTACATTATGATTTAACATACATTTTTAACATTTATAGTGTAAGTATTTTGGGGGGGGGGGGGGGATAGGAATTGAGTATTACTTAGTTATAAATTAATAGTAGTTCTAAGAAATATTATTTTTGCTCTCGTTAGTTTCATCAACCCTTTCTATTTTTACTAATTTTTTTACAACTAATTAATCAACCATCACTCTCTGGCCAAAAATAAAAAAATCAACCATCACTCGAAGTTGCAATAATCGAATTGTTATTTTATAACTAATGGAAAAAAGGAGTGCAAATAATAGTTTATATGTCGTTAGATATTATGATTTTTTTTATTTTGTTAGTATAATTATATGGTATATACACAGGAAGCAGAAGAAACCTTGTCACTGGGTGTGATTGAAAATATGGTCGATATTACGCTATAGTGTTCTATTCACAATCAGTTCTTTCGATACTATTTACCAAAAAGACCCTCTTCAATTATAACTTTTTTAAGTGTTCCTCTTGATCTTTTTCCACTTTTTTCACAAGACTCATAAGACTATTTGTTTAACCCTCCTCATTCTATTGCCTCTTCTTTGTAGTTGTATATATGTCTAAACCACCACTTTAGTGAGCGTTTGGATACCCTTACAATCAATTTTTTTTTTTTTTTACTCGATCAGAAAACCAAACACATGAAAAACCATTTAATCAATTTTTTTTCGTTAAAAAACAATTTTCTCCAAAACTGGCAATTCGAGCTTCTACAGAAAATTGATCAAAAAGCATTGGAAAAATTACAAAGAAAGACCTAGGAAAGAAATTATAAAAAAGGCATAAAATTAATAAAAATAAAATCAAACTTTTTTTCTTTTCTCTTTCTTTTTTTTAGTAAAATTAAAATTTTAAATATTCAAAAAGTTACTAGCATAGGTTTTTATTAACCACCACCCTCTATGTAGCACTTATTATAAAAAATAATTTAAATAAAATATTAATTGATAGAAAAAAATATTTTGTATATTATCAACTTCATTGGTTATTGTAAAATTGATGTTTTATATTTAAGAATCAAATATCTCTCTTTTGTTAAATTTATTTGAGCTAAGATATATTGAGTTAGTTATGGAAGTAAATTAAATTGTTAATATTAATATAACTTAAATTTTATAATTAATTAGATATGTAATTTAAATAATATATTTTACTTCTTAAATAAAATGTTTTTAATAATATTAGATACAAATTTATCAATAATTTAATTTTGAAAGGCAATGTCCTTTATGATAATTTATACAGCTAAATTGATTTTGAATAAATTATCCAAACACCTTCAATTCTGTTAAAATTAATTTTAAAAAAATAGTATCCAAACAAATTGCGTTATAATAGTCAATTATAATTAAAATCTATCATTTAATTAATTATTTTTATAATCTATTATATCTAACTAAAATCCAAACAAACACTTAAACAGTTTTCTACCATCTCCTCAATAAACATGTGCCAGCCCATCTCTTCTTCATATTTTGGGTCATTCCAAATTTTAAATTCATCTTTATTTTTTTGTTTGATTACACAAAAATCTCAACATCCTTGTCTTTTGCTACCTCAGCTTTTTTTCCCCTTTTTGTTTCTTAATTTCCAATGTTCATTAGTATACAATATTTTTTGTTTTTTTAAAGTAGCTTGATGAAACTTTTCAGTAAACTAGCTTATTAAATACTTTCCAATCATTAACAACTTTGTATGCATTTGTCCAATTCACCACTTAGGTTGAATTATATGAGTAATATCCCCATATTTTTACCATCATACATATATTGTCAAGCTCTAATGTACGCAGCATGAACCCCTTTCTACTTAATACATTTTTTTTTTTGAAGCTCGTGAAAACATGCAATTTATGAGTCTCTATGTGACCAGTGCAGCAATGACCATAAGAAACTCTCCTGAAAGGGAGGTTGTAGGTTTGACCCTTTGATAACCTCCAGGGCAATTCTGTCACTTTATAAGATATCGGTCAAGTGAGAGAAATTTAATTAGACAAGATGTTTGAAAAGAGTATCCGTTGTGCCAAGTGGCATCCTATATGGCGTTCCATGCAGCAGTCTTGTTCTAAGTGGCAGTATACGAAGAATTAATCATTTAAGTGCCTCACATGGATGAAGACAAGTAAAAGATCTCATTCAAGATGGTTCTCAATTAATTCATTTTTATTTTATTTTCTTCGTAAGTTTATCATTTAAAAAGTCTTCTAGGATTGTAGGGATTATTAGAAAGATTTAAAGGATCTTTTAGATATTTTGAATTATTCAAATGATCTTTTAATTCTCTTAATAATTTAAATTATTTAAATTAAGATAATGTTTAATTGAGTCACTTATTTTTTATTTTATTATGTATTTTTGTTTTTTATATTTGGGTGTCAGTTAAGTCGGCCTTGCGGTCTCAACCATCTCAATTTGGGTTTTCAAAGAATCTTACTTAGGTTAGGATAATTCTTTGCCTATTTAAAGGCATATATTGTAAACTATTTTAGAAAAAGAGATGAATAGAAATCGACTCTTTGCAAGTTGAGTACTTGTGTGATTGTATTCATGGTTGAATATAAGGGCTTTTATCAAGAGATTGATCTCCTCTTGAGGTGCCATAATTATGATGGTGATCTAAAAACGAGTTTCCTAAGCGTTCTAATTAATTTGTTGATAAACAATTTTGTTTATTCTAGCTTCTGTTTGCATGACTTCTGGCCACTCCTATGAGTGTACAAAATCGATGTAATAAAATTTTTTAAAATATTCTAGGAGTAAAAACCAAAAGAAAGCAACTATCTTTTTTATTTTATAAAAATGAATGGTTTTAAAGAGAATTAATAATTGATTAAAGAACTAAAATAAAGGCAACCATTAAAGCGATAAACCAATCAATAAAAAGAGCTCTAAGGATCAAGAGTCACCATTAGAATGGCTTACTCTAATTTAGTCATTTATTTACCTTTCATTTATAATGACAATCATTCTAGAGGTAACCTAATTACCTTCCAATATTAAGATATGTCTAACTAGCATTGAATTGGCTTCCACCTAATTCAAAATCACTTGTTAAATCTTGAAGTTATGATTTAAGTCACCATATATCCTAAATTTATTCCTAATTAGTTATCTTTGTCTATCTCTATAGATCTAGGTTGCTTCTTCACCTCCTCTAGTTCAACAAACAATCCAAAAAACATATCCATATGATTGTCTATATAATAAGGCAATCAAACAAGAGAGATAAATATAATGTTTCATAAATTATCATAGACAAAATTCATGTTAAACAATAAAAATAAAGAAACCAAGAGGGTGTTACACAAGTGGTAGGGGTTTGGGCCCCTTAAGAATGCATTGCAGAGTTTAATTCTTGAATATGTGTATAAAGAACCATTGTTTGGAAAGGCCAATCCCTTAAATAATGTTTAAATTCCTTAAGAGATTAGTTTCATGGCTGCTAGCCATGAGAATACTTTGAAAAACCCAAATTAAAGAAAAAAAAATAAACCAAATGAAAGATCAAACTATCCCAACCAGGCTATTCCCTTTCCTAACTAAGAGTTTAGAAGCAACTCATAGAGTATTTACACAAAATCCCAACAAAAGACATAATAAAATACAAAGAAAAGGGAAAAGGGAAAACTCTCAAGTCAAAAGAACTCTTTGGACTCCACACTCTGCCTCTTATAAGCTCTCAAAATTGAAATTTGGGTCCTTAAAGGAGGCAGCCTAAGGCTTTATTTATAACTTTTTTGCATTCCATTATGCCCTCTCTTTCAAAATCAGTTTTAGCCACATTTAATCAATTTTCATCTATCCATGGTTGAGTTACATTGTAGCTTGTCCGTGCGTGGGGTAAAACAAGATCAACAACTTATCCTTGCCTTCTTCTAGTAACAGTTGGATTCAAGAGAATGAGGCATCTTTGAGGCCCCTCAACAATGAACAAACTTGAATTATGTTAGGCTTGTCCACAAACAGTTTGGAACCAAGACAAAAAGGGCCTTGAGATTTCCTTCAACATAGTCATTCATATCATTCACTTGGCTTGTTTACAACCAATTTTAACCAAAAGTGATAGTCCTATTGAGTTTGGTGTGTTTTTTGTCATTTTCAGCTCCTTTTCCAGCAAATTACATTAAAATGCACATTTTGGCAATATATTCCTATTTTCCATCTTTTTCATGCTATAATTTGCTCAAATTGGAAATAAAACCTATGAAAAATGTAACATTTTCAATTATCTACTCGATATTAGAAGGGTTAGCTAAATCACTACTCTACAAACATATAACAGTAATCAAATACTTTGTTTGAAAGTTTTGGCCTAAGACTTCTTTTCCAAAATCATCAAGATAAAAAATATAGCAGAGCGATACACAACTAAAACAAACAATTGCATTCATATCAATTATTGCATGCCATTGAAACAAAGGAATAATGTCAGATTAGGGGCAATGTGCCCTGCGGGAAACATATATGCTATGGCATGTGGCACAGAGCCATATGCCTAGACCTTTTTTGTGTCATGTGCCACAGTGTGAGACACCATGAGCCACGGCACACGTGATAGAAAATGCTGCTATTAAAAAACAATTCATAGGGTGAACTTTTGGCATGTGCCATTTTCACATATGACATCCGATTGGAGTGATTAAGTGCCCATAGGTCCGATCAAATTTTAGACTTTCATGTGCAAAAAGTCACTTTTTCAATAAAATTAACACACCAAGTGCTCAAATTAATCCTTAATTTTATTAGACTATATTAGGTCTTGAACTAAGTTTAAAAGGACCTAATACACCTTATTGACCATATTTCATCATTTATATACACATATATCAAAATTTTACCACTCAACGGCCTATTTTCATAGAACGTAACTTTTCATAATTGGCACAACTGACTCACTTGGCCATTTTCACTACAATATCACCACTGTACACATTCACCACATAACTACAATTAAATCTTAACCCTTGTTAATCATTTTACCACATATCAACATATATGGGCTAAGATTTATAAAATCACTATAAATATCTACAATTTCGCTATTTCACTACTTAAAACATGCATGCAATCTCTAGGCAACTTATATATACATAATATTCACATCAAGCTAGTTCAGTACACAAACTCAGGGATTTCCACAGCCGCATCACTACTATTTGGTCTAGACTCCTTTCACTTGCCTAGCTCACTACTCTATACTGTAAAAATATAACTATGAGGTGAGATAATAATCTCAATAATAAAATAACTCTCTACTACCAACTATCATACGCAACTATATGAAAAATATGCATAATATACCATTACACATAAAATATATCACATGTTTCACTTCAAATTATTTAAATATAACATTTCACTATTTTTAAACTATAATCGCCACATGTCACTGCTTTTCACCACTTTACAAACCACATAGCATGATCACTACCGACCGAGCCTTTAAATCACCCTAATTTGAAACCATAGGCTCACCTTTAAACTAATACACTCTCATTGGCCCAAAGCTCAC